>NC_133973.1:137837751-137886834 GCF_047716275.1 Strix uralensis | reverse complement strand
CCAGCCAGGCCGGCCGGATCCCAGCACCGCAGCCATGGGCCATCCCAGAGCCTCTCCCGTGGCCACAGAACCCTGGCACAGGCCCGGCAAGTGGCCCTGAACCAGACCCGGGCCCAGGGCGGGCGGTGGGAAATGTGGTGGTAATTCTGGACGGCCCAGCCAGCGTGGCCATCTGTTCTCATTTCTGCTGCTGAGGAACAGAATGACCGCAAAAAATGGGGAAAAAAATTAAAAATAAAGGTGGGATGTTTACTAGGGGGTTACTGGGAGGGGCACAGGGCTGCTGGCCATGACTGGGGCGCTGGTCAGAGCCCCCCCAGAATGCTGCTCCCACCAACGGATCAGAGGATCTTTCCATCAGCCGCTTCCTCGGCTGCCGGCCCCGAGCTGATGGGGCGGGAGATGCCCAGAGCCCCCCCAAACAGTGTGTGTGTCCCCCCATTCCTTGGCTCCTGGTTGCTTTTAGGGACAGCAACCGGCTTCAGCACAGGATGAGGTGGGTGGGCACCGGCGGGAACCGGCGTCGCATCCCACCTCTCCCTGCAGCATCTTCCCCGCCGCGGGGACTGGTGGGATGCTGCACCCCCAGAACCCCCAAACAAGCTCCCTGGGACCCCCATTCCTGCCCCAAAACACCCGAGGGGGGGTTTTCTCCCTGCTCTGCCCACGCCACGGTAGAGTTGTTGTACCTGCAGACGTGGGAAATCATTTTCTCAATCACTGAGGATTTCTTTTTTTTTTTTTTTTGAGAACAGCTTGTACCGACCTTGTGATAAAAACAAGGCTCCGGGTTCCTCTGGGTGTTGTTTTCTGTTCTTTTTCTGTTCCCAGGATAAATGTCAGTGCAAATGGAAGAGCGTTTCTCCATCTTGCCGTTTTCTCGTTTTCTTCCCGCCCTGAAAGACTCCTCGGGTTTTCGAGCGTGCCGGGGTAAACAGCAGAAATATCAGCGAGGGGAAAAAAAAAAACCTCAAATTGCTGAAATTGAACTTTCTCGCAGACATTTCTAGAGGCACGACAGGACCAGCACTCCCCTCGGTGGGAATAGCGACGGTATCGGCCACGTCCCGTTGGGCCAGATCCATCCCAGCGGCAGGGCTCGCGCTCCCATCACAAAAAAACAATGGTTTTTCCCCATATTCCTCCCTCTTGCCCTGGTGTGGGGGCTCAGGCCACCAAAAGGCAGATTTGGGGGGCAGTGGGATGTGCAGGGGGGTGTGGGGGAGGCACATCACAGCTACCGCCTGCCCCGGGTTTCTCCCCAGCTTGCCCGAGCGCGCCCAAGCTGGGGGGGGGGGGGGGGGGGGGGGATGTATTTCAGCGCAGGAGCAAAATCCAGGGCTGCAAATTGACCCGCGTGGAGCCCCCAGACGCGATGCTGTGCTCTCCTTGACGGCGGGGACTGTCCCCAAGCACCCCCAGCACCCCCCTCAGCACTGCCGGTAGCACCCAGCATCCACCCTCCCCACCTCCTCCTTGCCTGGGGTTTATTCAGGGCACACAGGGCGGTGGATGCGCGCAGGGAGATGCGTGAAAGAGGTGTAAGGGAACCCTGGAAGGAGGAAAGCAGAGCGGGGCTCGGTCCCTGGGACCATTTTGGGGTGCTGGGCTGAGCTGCCGGGGTACGAAACGCGAAGGAGCCGATTGCTCTTTGGAAGTGGCGGCTCTGAGCGCAGGGCGGCAGCGATGCCGAGCCCTTTTGTGGGGAAAGTATCCACAGAGCAAATTGCTGTGTATCAGCAAATACATCTACATTAGTGGCGGAATTAGTATCCTGCACAATGAGCACTCGAGGACAATGCCCGGCTATTCAGAGCTCAGAAAATTCAATCCCGTAGCTAAGGAGGCTCGGCAGAAGTCGAAAGCAAGGCTTGTTTCATATTCACGCTGCAAATGCTGCTACGGGGGCACGGAGCTGTAACGATGCCTTTGAAACGCCGGCAGCGCTTCATCTTCCTGACAAGAAATAAAGATACCCAGCCCGTGTCAGCGGCAGCGGGGCCTGCCCTGAACTCCGCTAAAAGGGTGTTTGCGGCGTCGAACACTGAATCGCGCAGAGAAATGAGAGGGGGAGTTGTAGGAGGCGCCGCGTCGGATCCTCCCGGGACCTTCTGCTGGGAGGTGGGGGGTGAGGTGTGCCCTTTGGATGCACCCGGAGAAGGTTTCTTTGGTGGATCTCGTTGGCCATCCCCGGGGTCTCGCTCCTGCCCCGTGGCTTGGGTCTGGCAGCCCCGTCTGCCCACCCCGCGGGGCTCCGGCAGCCGGGCTCAGCACCGGCACCTGGGTGGGTGCAGGGCAGCGTGCGGAGGAGGCCGAGGTGGCCTCGGAGCTGGGCGGGTGTTGGAGAACTTGGGGGGTGCTGTTGGGTTGCAGCATGGGGCTGGGGGGGCTGTGAGTAACCCTTGGAGCAGCACAGGGGGGTGCTCAGGCAAGCACAGACATTCATGCTGGGTGTATGGAGAAAACTTTCCACCATAGAGGAGGTCAGAAATTCCGGGAGGCTTGCAGACACCGAGGGGGTGTGGTAGAAATCCTCGTCTCCGCTGCAGGGCAGGTTCTTGGGGACGGCCGGTGATGGATCAAGACCATCTGAAGGGGCTTGAGCAGAGATGGATCTGCCCACAAAATGCAGCACTCGGAGAAGCTTTGATGGGTGCCAGAGCCGGTTGGATGTCTCCATCACAGAATCCCAGAATCATCTGGGTTGGAAAAGCCCTTGAAGCTCCTCCAGTCCAACCATGAACCTCACCCTGACCGTTCCCAACTCCACCAGATCCCTCAGCGCTATGTCGACTCATCACAGCGATGGGGAGCTGCGCCAGAGGCTGAGGCCTCGTTGCTTGAGGCTGCTGGAGAAACCTGCGGAGAAACCCTCAAGACACGGCACGAACGCTAAAACCGGGCGCTTCGGGATCCTCCGCCTTCGGCATCCCCAAACCGGCCGCCTGTTTTCATGGCATCCACCAGAAGGTCACATCCTCCCCACATCCGCGCGACGTCCCTCACCCTGGCTGGGATCCCGTAGTCCCTGTTTGCTTTTAAAACCAAACCAGAACCACCCCGGGCCCTCACAGTGCCGGTCCGGCCTCCTGGGTGCTTCCAAGCAAGAGTGAGCAGGGATTTAACCAAAAAAAAAAAGAACCCAAACAAAACAACACTGAGCATTTTTAATGAAACGCATCAAAACATTTCAGAGGCAGTGGAAGCGTTCCATCGGGCTATTTAAATTTCTCAGCTTTTGTGAAATTCCCGGGGCTGCACACGCTGAAAGGAGGAACTGTGTCTCCTAGGGAGAGAGCCCGCGCGCCCGCGCTGCCGTTTGCAGAAGGACTCTCAGAAGCTGCTTGGATACGGGGTTGAGTTTTCTCTTGAGGAGAAAATAGTACAGAGCGACACGGCGCAGAGAAAAACACGGCTTTGAAATACCAGGGATAAGGTTTGGGTGGGGGAAGCGAGGCAGGCATCATGCCGGCCGCGCCGAAGGGTTCGCAGGGTGGCTGAGGGCAGGATGGGTGCTGGGAACACGCAGCCGTGGAGGTCCCTGCCCCACATCTGGGGCTGGGTGGTTCCTTCTGGTGGGCCTCGCACCCGAGGGCTGCTCTGATCTTCTCAGCCGCTTCTGGCTGGGGAGCGTTGCCAGACAAAAACGCCTCTTGGGAAGAAGAGAAGGCTGGGATAAACAACCCGCTTTCCCAGGAAGGAGGGGACTCCCCGTAGATGTCTTCGTGCCAAGATGATGTGGAAAGGCGGCTCCATCGCGTGGGGGGGAGCGGGCTCGGTGGGTGTTGCATGGCCCGGATGGCACCTGCCTTGCTCCCCGCACCCATCACCTGCTGCATGGTGTAGGGACCGGTTCAGCCTGAGGTTTTGGGGATCAGTTCAGGATGAGGTTTTGGGGATTGGATCAGGACGAGGTTTTAGGATTGGTTCAGGATGAGGTTTTAGGATCGGTTCAGGATGAGGTTTTAGGATCGGTTCAGGATGAGGTTTTGGGGATTGGATCAGGATGAGGTTTTGGGGATCAGATCAGGATGAGGTTTTAGGATCGGTTCAGGATGAGGTTTTGGGGATTGGATCAGGATGAGGTTTTGGGGATCGGCTCAGCCTGAGGTTTTGGGGATCGGTTCAGGATGAGGTTTTGAGGATCAGTTCAGGACGAGGTTTTAGGATCGGTTCAGGATGAGGTTTTGGGGATCAGTTCAGGATGAGGTTTTAGGATGGGTTCAGGATGAGGTTTTGGGGATTGGCTCAGCCTGAGATTTCAGGGCTCTAGAAAATCTACGAGAAGCCAAAGCAGAAAGCAAAGCAGCGCGAGTCCTCCTCCACACCTCCGCCAGAGCCCAGAAACCAAGAAAGATTGAAAGTCGCGGCAGTCTGGGTGCATTAATACCATCACTAAGTGCAACCGTGCGGCGAGAGCTCAACCCACCTGGGGCCGAAACGAGAACCATCGCGCAGCTGTTTTCCCCCAAGATCCAGGCTGCTGGGAGGAAAACAATACCAACGTGGGAAGGGAAAAAAAAAAAAAAAAGCGTGAGAGTGAGAAATAAAATCACTGAGTTGAACGTTTGAGGCTTTGCCCACTCTTGGGCTGGTACCAGCCACTTTGGTGGGGGAAGGTGGGTGAGCACTGGGATGGCTCCCAGTCCCCAGGGTGGGGTGTCCCATGGCGGGTCCTCCCCAAAAGGGGGCAGGACGTGCTCCAAAAACCCAGGTGAGCTCAGCCAGAGGATGAAAACGTCGTGAAACCTGAGTCTCAGGATGGAAATAGGGATTAGATTAATGTGATGGTCCTTAAAATAATCTCAAATTAGCTCTGGCTCTGCTGTCAGCGCTTGGGATCAAATTTGGGCAAAGTCATCGCAGGTTTGGGCCTCAGTTTCCCCCTCTGGACAACGCAGGCAGATGATCTCGTGTAATTAATACGATACACTGCCTATTTATCTAGACCGTGGGGATATTAATCCTTGTGAATTTGACAGGAACTGATGTGATTTGAGTGCTCATCTCTTAATATCTATTGCTGCTCTTAAAGTCCCAGCTGGTGGGTTCACGACGGAGCAGGGGAGTCGTAGCACATCCACGTTGATTTTAAAGCACATTCCTCTCCTCTCCCCACAAAAACTGACCCTGGAGGGACGGAGATCTGCAAGGCTCACGAAGAGCAACCAAAATAACTCCTTTGGGTGCAAAAATGCTGTTACCCAAAGCCGAGCTCCCAGGTTGGGGTGTGGGTTGGTGCCGCCGTGCAGGACGCGGGTACCCGCAGGGACCCGAGATGCTCCCCAGGGTCCATCACCCCACGTTGCCCGTGGGTGAGAGATGCCCGGGGCGAGTGTAAGAGCAGGGTGAGTCTGTGCAAAACTTCCCCAAGCACCTTCCTTGTGGTGCTCGGGGGTGTCCCAAGCTATCCCTGTATTGTTGTGCATGTGAAAACTCTGCCCTTAAGCCACGTGAGCTTTGGGCATCCACGTCACCCCAAGGTAAGAAATTCCCCCCCCCTCCACCCGCGGGATGATCTCCTCCTGCTTTTTGTTCAGGACCTGGGTCCTGTGAGCTTCACCCGACGCCTCCAGCGCTCGCCTTGGCAGGAGCTGAAATGCTGAAATATCTTTGGAAGGCCACGCTGCTCTTCTCTTCACCTTCCCCTCCCCTTGCGCTGGGAGGTGGGGGGTTTGTAGCAGGCAGAGCCCGCTCTGACCCGGCCTCACGGCAGGATGGATCCCCTTCCCCCAGCTCCACAGCTCCACGTCCTCGGCTGTGGCTGAGTGGCCCCGAGCGTTGATCACGGCCGGGACTGGCACCGCAGCATCTCCCACCCTTCTCCAGCCGCTCTCTGTCCCCATCCCACCCCTGTGACAGAATCCCAGAATCATCGAGGTTGGAAAAGCCCTTGAAGCTCCTCCAGTCCAACCATGAACCTCACCCTGACCGTTCCCAACTCCACCAGATCCCTCAGCGCTGGGTCAGCCCGACTCTTCAACCCCTCCAGGGATGGGGACTCCCCCCCTGCCCTGGGCAGCCCATTCCAACGCCCAACAACCCCTTCTGCAAAGAAATCCTTCCTAAGAGCCAGTCTGACCCTGCCCTGGCGCAGCTTGAGGCCATTCCCTCTTGGCCTGCCGCTGGTTCCTTGGCTCAAGAGACTCATCCCCCCTCTCTGCACCCTCCTTTCAGGGAGTTGCAGAGGGCCAGGAGGTCTCCCCTCAGCCTCCTCTTCTCCACACTAAACCCCCCCAGTTCCCTCAGCCGCTCCCCATCACACCTGTGCTCCAGACCCTGCACCAGCTCCATTGCCCTTCTCTGGACACGCTCGAGTCATTCAATGGCCTTTTTGGAGTGAGGGGCCCAAAACTGAACCCAGGAATCGAGGGGCGGCCTCACCAGTGCCGAGCACAGGGGTCAGATCCCTTCCCTGTCCCTGCTGGCCACGCTAGTGCTGATACAAGCCAGGATGCCATTGGCCTTCTTGGCCACCTGGGCACACTGCTGGCTCCTGTTCAGCTGGCTTTTTTTTTTAAATTATTTTTTTAATAGGAAAAATATTTATTTCTCAGCTCTGAAATGGTGACAACTCACCCCCGGCCCAGACAGGCCCAGGGCACCAGATCCCAGGGTGGCCGTGAGGGACAACCTCCCCCCCACTTCAGTGTCCTCTGAGGCCGAAGGGACAGTGCAGCGGCTCCTCCAGCCCAGTCAGGATGAGCTCCTGGGTGCTCGGCGCTGGACACGGGTGCTGAGGGCTGGGGGCATGGTCAGGCTCCCCAGGGGGGAGCCCTGGTAAATTGGGAGGGGAAGGCAGCATGGGCACAGGCATGGAGAGGGGCTGCAGGCACCTCCAGCCACCCAGAACCCCCAGGGCAGGGACCTGCCTGTGAGACCAGTGATGCCCAGTATTCCCAGTGCAGGGACCTGCCTGTGGGACCAGTGATGCCCAGTATTCCCAGTGCAGGGACCTGCCTGTGGGACCAGTGATGCCCAGTACCCCTGAGTCAAGGATTCTCTGGCGGGACCAGTGCATCCCAATACACCCCGGGCAGGGACCTGCCTGCAGGTCCAGTGCATCCCAGCACATCCGAGGCGGGGACACGCCTGCAGAACCAGTGCCTCCCAGTACAACTGGGACAAGGACCCGCCTGCGTACCCAGTCCTGCAGAAGGGTGTTGGGGTCCCTGCAGGGTGGGGGGGGCGCAGGGGTGCGGAACCCGCCGTGCCCCCCCTCCCCGCCCCGTCACCAGGAGACTGCGGGCCGCAGGTTCGAGCCCCGCGGCCGCTCCCCGGCCCCCGCCCAGCCCCGCGGGAGCCGCAGCGTCAATCAGCGACGCCCCCCCGCCCCCCCCTGCCCCCCCCCACTATTCCGCCCTCCCCTCCCCTCCCGCGCAGCATCGGTGACAGCAGCGGGTTGGAGCCACCCGAGCCGAGCTCGCAGCCAGCACCCGGGAGCGGCGGCGTCTTCTTGCTGCCCCCAGCACCCCCCCCAACCGCCACCCCCCCCGGCAACCCTGGGCGAGGGCTACCGAAGGATGCGGAGCCATGGGCCAGGGCTGTGGCCACTCCATCCTCTGCCGGAGCCAGCCCTACCAGGCGGCCGCGTCTGAGCTGTGAGTCCCCTCCCGCCGGCACCGGGGATTAAGGGGGGGACGGGGGGGGGGACACCCCGCCGAGACGGCGGGTGATGCTGGGTGAAGGAGGGAGGGAGACATCGGGGAGAGGGTCGGCAGGAAAAAGTTCCTCCTGCCTGACAGCTGGGTGGGGAGGGGGCGGCAGGGGAATGACACACAGCTGCGACACCCCCCCCCCCTCCCGTTTCTCACTAGCCACCTAATTAGCCCAGGGCATCTCTGAAGGGCCATAGGGCTCGTGTGAACAGCGTGTCCCCCGCCCTTTCCCTCGCCACCCTCACCCCGTGGCGGTTCCCTGCGGGGGCTGAAGGCTCGGTGGTGGGCTGGGGGCGGGGGGGACACCTGGGTGACTTTGTGAAATGCAGGTCAGGCCTCTGACTCGTGGTTTCAGTGGCCGCACACAGAGCAAGAAAAGCCACCCCCCCCAACCCCCCACCCCCCCCACGCAACAGGTCTGGGGGTCCTGGTGTCACTGCACCTGTTTGAATGGAGCAAGGTGGGGAGGGGGCTCTGGGGGGTCACTGGGGGTTTATTTGTCAGCGCAGGGACGAGGGGCTTTGCGTGTGAGCTGGAGGAGGGGGGTGACCTTGCTGAGGGATGACGGTGCTCCCTGGAAGCGGTGAAGGGTGATGCTCCAGAGAGCCCACGTGGGAAGAGGGGGGGGCTGAGCTGGCGAACGGGGAACATGCGGCGCCTGAATCCCCATCGCCCACGGGCTGGGGATGGCGGAGACCCCCCAGCTCTGCGCGCGCGCACGGGTGCGTGTAACACTCACGAGGCTCCACAGCTGCCGGGTGGCAGCAGGATCTGCACAGGCGGTTTGCAGTACGTGGGTGCTCTAGAGATTTGGGGGGCTCTCGATCCTTTCCCTCCCTACCCCGGCCCTCGCTGGGATCATACCCCACAGTGCCGGAGGGGTGAGCTGAGCCGGCAAGGAAGGGATGCGGGGGTAAGGGGGTGAAGAGGAAGGCTGCTCAGGGCTGTGATTCCTTTGTCTGGCAGTGCCAGCTCCACGTGCTCAAGCACTGGCCAAACTGCCTGGCTCGGTAGCCTGTGCTGGGACCTCCCGGGGCCGTGCCCGGGAGCAGCCTGGGGTCTCCCAGAGCGGGTGCTTTTGGTGATAGCAGGACCGTCGCGGTGCGAGGGAAGCTGCCGCCCGCTCCTGCCCCAGCCCCACAGGTTTCTCGCTGGCAGCGCCAGATTTTCACACCTTCACGAGGTGACCTTCAGATGAGGAGTTTGCCTCTCTCTATTGAAAATAGCCTCCGACATCTCTCCTGCCTACACACGGCGGGGGGCTCAGACCCACCTCCCAGAGGCACCAAGAGCTGCCGATCCCCCGATGCTGCCGTGGGTGCTGGGTCCGGTCTCTGCGGGCAGCATCCTTCCCCTCGCAGCTCTCCTGGCTCGTTCTCTGGGGCTGTGTGAGCTTTGTTCCCTGCAGAGATCCTTTCCTGCTACCACCAGAACACACGCCCGTGGCCTTTTCTTTCAGCAAAACACACAAAGGTCTCGAAATGCCACGTTATTCCCATGTTTCCTCCGGCTGGAACGCCTCTGCTGACTTGCAACTGCTGGTTAATGGCTTTTAAGAAAGGTAGATGCTATAGAAACTTAGTGCAACCACGCTGGCTGCGCCCAGGGCAGGAGAGGTGAGCCGAGATGCTTCCCCCTTACCCAGGATCTATCCTCCTGGCCTTCCGAGAGGTTTCTCCCTGTTCCCATACACCCCAGCGGATATCTGGAGGTGGAAAAGCTTCCCAAGAGCTTTCAGCGATGCCCTTGCTCGTGCCGCTCACCTGGGGCGGGTGTCCCCGGTGCGGCCGGCGCTGTGGGGTGATGCTGCCCGTTCTCTGTCCCGCGTTGTTTGAACAAGGCTTGTCTTTGCGTGCTGCTGGCAGACCCAGGGATGCTGCGTGGGGCTGAGCTCCGTCAGTGGGTCAGGTCTCCCACGGGCAGGGTTGATAAGCTCTGATTTATCGCAGGGGAGCGCCGGCTGGCAGCCCGTCAAGTGCCATTTTGCTTTATCCAGGTCATGTTTTAACCCATTTTCGCTGCCTTTTTTCCTCCACCCCGCGGTGGGAAGCGTGTTCCCGGGCGGGCGGCTGCTGACCCGGTTAGCGGCAGGTGGGGTGTCGGGGTGCCCGGAGCTGCGGCTCTCATGGCCTCTGACAGCAGCCGGGGTTGGGGAAGAAGCAGCCGAGCTCTGCGGGTGGAAAATACGGAGGAGGAGATGATGCTCTGAGCATCCCTGCAGGGAAGGACCCGGCTCAGCGGAGGCTGGGCAGAGGTCAGGGCTTTCTTCAGGGAGCAGGCAGGGCTGCCAGCTCCTCATCCAGCTCTCCCCGCTGCCTGCTTCGCTTCTGGCAGCTGCCTGGCAGAAGCAGACGCAGGGACATGGGAACTGGCCAAGTGTCACCAGCACTGGTCCGGTGACAGGGTCGGTGCCAGGCACGTGGTGGAGGAGGGAGCATGGCCACAGCTGCAGCTGGGACCAGGGGCTCCATCCTGCGCGGGGCACGGCCGGCCGAGCGGACAGGGAAGGGCCCAGTGTCCCGTGAGGGGACAAAGATGGGTCTTGTGCATCTTTGCAGGAGGGTGTTAGTGTGTGTCGGTTATTCCAGGTCAATGCCAGGACCCGGACAGTGTGTCCCGGGTCAATGCCAGCACATGGACAGTCTGTCCCAGGTCAATGCCGGGACATGGATGGTGTGTCCCAGGTCAGGGCCAGGACATGGACGATGTGTCCCAGGTCAATGCTGGGACATGGACAATGTGTCCCAGGTCAGGGCCAGGACATGGACAGCGTGTCCCGGGTCAATGCTGGGACATGGACGGTGTGTCCCAGGCCAATGCCAGGACATGGACAGTGTGTCCCCAGGTCAGAGCCAGGACCCGAATGGTGTGTCCCCATCAATGCTCATGCAGGGGTGATGTGTTTTACCTCCCTGATGCACCCACCTGGGAACTGCTTCCTCCCACCCCGGGGGTGCCTGTGGGAGCAGCTGGGGGGGGCTGATGGCACGAGGTGACATTGGCGATGCTGCTGCTGTCCCTCCCTGCCGCTGCCTGTGTGGTCCGGGCGCACATCAGAGGGAAACCCCGATCCCTCCCCACCTTGCACATCCTCGGTTACTCCTGCTCCCCCCCCCAGAGCACGGCCCGAAGGGCAGAGACCACCCATGGGCTTTAAACAACCTTTAAATGTCCCTTCCACCCCAAACTGATCTGTGATTCTGTGCCTCGCTGTGGTGGCATTAACTCTGCAGGTACCCGGGCTGGGACGTGGCAGGGCACAAGCTGCCTGGAAAAACGTTTCAGCTGCTTTTTGGAGCTTTCCAAGCACCTGCAAAGCCGAGGGCGGCTGCTGAGCCTGCCCTGAACCTCAGCCTTGTGGTTATTGCCAGTCCTGGGGTTGCGTGTTTAAAACACCATGGAAAATACCGACTCCAGCGCAGCCAGAGTGGCTCTGCTCCTCACCAGGCACCCGCTTCCCAGGGCCAAGGGGTTCAGTGGGGTGAGGGCAGCCTGGTCCCCCATTTCTGGTGTCCTCAGGATCTGCAAGCGGCTGCGTGTGACATTCTCCGAGTGTTTGCAAAGCTTCAGGCCGGTCATGCCTCTGCTTTTCCTGCAGCCTGGTGCCACCACATCGGCTGGGAGGGGTCTGGAGCACTTCAGCATCACCCAGCACCCACAACCACCAGCCCCGGAGCTCAGAGGTGCTTTTGGAGAGAGGATGGAGGGGAAGCTCCTGGCTGCGAGCTTCCTGGCACCCTGCACCATGCCCGGGGAGGTCCCCTGAGTGAGGGGGGGGACCCCAGCCAGGAGCTTCCCCTCCATCCCCTTGAGCATCCTCCATGGTTTTAAAGTGTCGGGGAATTTTGCCGGCTGCCAGCCAGCTGCTAGTGCAGATGCAGGCAATCAGGCCGGCCTCTGCTCCACCGGGCAAGCTGGCACACCACGGGGCTGGCCACGGCCCAGGATGGCAGCACGGCCGGCGAGGGGCTGCACTGAGTGCGCCCTGGCCAAGTCCAAGGGCATCGTTATCTCCAGCCGAGCCCCTCGTGCATCCCCCCGGGAGCTGCGCTGCTCCGACAACTCCGGGAGGATCAGCACCCAGCCAGGGCGGGCAACCAGCTCCTCGCTGGGTGCTGCAGGATTCCCCAGGGCAACGGAAGGGGAGGGGGGTGCAGCGGCTCCTTTTGGGAATCTGGAGAGATTCCCGCTCTCCTCCGACCCCGGTCCCTGCTTTGGCTTTTGTCTCCTTCCCGGCTCCCACGTGGCTCGCCGAGAGCTGCGCTGGGCTGCAGCCAGAAGCGCAGGCAGGGCCTCGAGCTGCCTGCGACTTTCTGCCTGTCCAGCTTTCTCCTGCAAAGGGCTGAGCTGGCCCTGTTAATGGATGGGCCTGTCTGGAGGGGGGGGGAGCGAGGTGGGGGGTGGAGAGCGCTGGGAGATGCTTTGTCTGCGGCTGTGGCTCCATCCCCACGGCAGAGAGTCGGCAAAACGCCGGCAACGGGCAGCCGGGCAGCTCGGCCCCCCTGACCGAGTGGTGGAAGAGGGATGTGGAGTCTCACCTGCCTTGCAGCCGTGGGTGACAACCCCAAAATTTATTGGTTTGGGGGGGTTGGAGCCTGGATTGGGCATCTCCAGTTGGTCCTCGGGCAGTGGTTCCCAGTCAATGGTGGTCCACGATGCCGTGGCATCGCCTGGCAGCGCGAAGGTGTCCCCAAATTTGTCACCCACGTAGCATCCTCAACGGATGGAGTAACACAGCAGCTGCGGGGACTCACTCCGAAATGTCCCGGGGGGGAGGGGTGGTTATTTGGCAGCAGCAGCCCTTGGTCCTGCTCCCATTCCCAAATCCTGCACCCTGCCTGCCCTGGCAGAGCCCTGCCTGCACCACCAGCGGTGGGGGGGCAGAGGGGAAAGGACAACCTGAGAGCTTGCAGGGAGCATTTTGGGTGGGTTCAAGCCTTCTGGGCCTTTGTCAGTTTGTGTTTTCTGTAATAAACAGAAAAAGGAGGTGGTTTCAGTTGGGTGCATTTTCCACATTAAAAATATGATATATATAAAATAAAACCTGATTTTTTGGCTGGGGCTAGGGGGGGTTCAGGGCTCGGCCCGGGTGTTGCAGCCGGCGAGGACAGCCTCGCAGCCTGCCTCGGCATCCCCAAAGCCCTCTGCTCGCCAGATGCGGTGGAGGCCCGAGGCCCGTTGCACCCGAGAAGGGAAAAAGCAAACGGCAGCTGCCGGCACAGCCCCGTCACAGAAGTGATGACTGAGCCAGAAAACCTCCCTGGGCTTGTAATCACTTCCCAGCCCCTTCCCAGTTCGTTATTAGCTTGCACGTTTCTGCTGGGTGACTCAGAAGACACCGAGGAGCTATTTATAATGAGCGTTTGAAAGGCTAAGACTGGTGGAAGGCTTTTTTTTTCCTCCCCTCCCCATTTTCTTGAGCTGTTGCCGGCCAAATGCAGCTCCACTGCCCTCGGTCGGGGGCAAATGTGTCCCTGAGGTGGGTGGGTCTGGCAGGGGACCCGTCCCCATCCCTGTCCCCTCTGGTTTAGGGTCTGGTTGCTATGGGGTGAAGATGCTGCTGGTCCCTTCTGCCTGGTGTGCAAAACCTCACCCCGCTGACAGGCACCCCGAACGTCCCCCCCCCGTTGCAACAGAGCCCTCACCCGCCTGCCTGCAGGGGCAAGGTACAGGCAGGGCTGCCGGAATTGCCGGGAAGATGGGAAGCTGGAGCCTGATATACGAGCTCTCGCTGGTCTGGGTGGCACCCAGCCTGCTCCGAGGGGTTGATCGGCCTCTGCTCCATGTCCATGCGGCTCCATTTGCGGGTTGGGGTTTATTCTCTGCATCCTTCCCGCGTGGGAAAGGCAGGTGGAAGCCTTTTAAATAAGAAATCGGGGCCGAGTGAGGCGGCTCTGGCGATGGGGAGAGGTGTCGGTACCCGCAAAGTCGTTAATCATCGGGCTCAAGCAGGGTGATGGCACATCCCCTCGTGATTTTGTTATCGGTGAGAAAAATCCGCCTGGTCGCTGCCTGCGAGGAAAATGAGCTTGGTGTCAGATGAGACCAGGATGCTGCCGGGTGCTGGCGGCTCATGGGGGTTGGGAGGCTCTTTAGTCCTGAGTGGGGTCACCCCAGGGGAGCCGCAGGACACGGGGACCCACCCCCAGTCCTTCAGCAGCACCTCGGGGTTCTGGGCAGGTGGGAAACTGGGGTGTGGGGCTGCAGTTCTGGTGCCTGGCAGGAGAGCTTGGCCTCCCTTGGCTGCTGCCAGGCTAGGCCTAGACTAAGGCTCAGGTTAGGGCTAGCGCTAAGGCTTGGGCTAGGGCTAGGACTAAGGCTAAGGTTAGGCTTAGGGCTAAGGTTAAGGTTAGAGTTACAGTCAGGGCTGGGGGCTAGGGTTAAGGTTATGGTCAGGGCTAGGGCTAGGGCTAAGGTTAGGGTTAGGGCTAAGGTTAAGGTTAGGGTTGTGGTCTGAGCTAGGGTTAGGGTTAGGGCTAAGGTTAGGGTCAGGGCTGGAGCTAAGGTTAGGGTTAGGGCTAGGGTTAAGTTTAGGTTTTGGGTTAGGGGTTAGGGCCAAGGTTAAGTTTAGGGTTAAGGCTAGGGCTAAGGTGAGGGTTAGGGTTAGCGCTAAGGTTAGGGCTAGAGTTAGGGCTGGGTTTAGGGTTAGGGTTAAGGCTACTAAGGTTAGGATTTTAGGGCTAGGGTTAGAACTATGGCTAAGGTTCAGGTGAGGGATGTGGTTAGGGTTCGAGTTAGGGTTAGGATTCAGGCTAAGGTTAGGTTTAGCGCTAAAGTTAGGGTTAGGGCTAAGGTGAGTGTTAGGGCTAGGGCTAGGTCTGAGGTTAGGGTTAGGACTAGGGCTAGGACCAGGGTTGCGGTTGGTTTCCCAGGCCAGGGAAGTGGAGGGAGCATCCCCAGCTGAGCCGGAGCCGGGCCGGGACCTGCCGGGACCTCCCACCGGGAGCGGGACCAGCGCTGAGTCAGCAAACGCTGGCGGGCGACACCCCCAAACCTCGAGGGTTTTGCTAAAGCCTGAGCGAAGGGTGTGGGCACACGAGGAGGCCGGGCGAGCCCAGGGCGTGACTGGGGGGAGCCCTTACAGTGCCAGACGCCGGGGTGATGGGCCCCTGGACATGCTCCACTGACTCGCGGAACCTTTGGTTGCTCCAGCCCACGCTGGTGTCACCGGCAGCGGCCGGCGGCCACCTTTGGGTGCTGGGCACCCCGGGGGTTCCTCGGGAAGGAGGGGGTCGGGGCAGGCCCCCCACCAGCGCCGCAGCTCATTTAATTTGTGAATTAATTTTTTTGTTTTTTTATGTCCCCCGGTTCCCTCCAGCGCTCGGCGCCATTGGAGGTTTGGGGCTCCTCCAACGGGGAGCCGAAATATGTGAATTTTGGGGTTTCTTCTGAGCCTGGTATTGTGGGGGTGCTGCTGCTTGGGCGTACCCCCAGGTTTAGGCTTGGTCTGGTGGTGCAGCCAGATTTCTCAGCGCAGCCGCCCGTCACGAGGAATCCACGATAATGGGAGGTTTCACAAGGGGGGGTGCCCCAAAGGAAACCCCAGCCCCGCTGCTGAGGGTTGAGTTCCCCCAAAATAAGCACCGGGTGCCCTTTGGGTGCTGCTTTTCCTTGGCCAAACCTGGGATGAGGCGGCTGGTCCGGAGGGTGCTGCGGGAAAAGGGGGTGCTCACAGTGGGAGCCGAGCTTGCTGCACCCCAGGGGGGGGCTCAAGGAGAGGCTGGGGGGGGCTGCTGTTGGGACTGGCTGTCCCCAGGCAAATGACACCCCCAGGAATGGCCGTAGCTCCCTGCCAGGCACCCGGTTTTCATCCTGTCCCCCCAGCAGAAAAATGGGGTACCCCGAGTGGTGCCCAGCTGTACCCCGGGGAGGGGGCACTGGTGCCAGCGGCTCTGCACATGTCCTCCCAAACCCTGGGAGCTGCCTCAGGGGCACATCCTTGGGGGGCCCCCCCTCTTCTGGGGTCCAGCCATGATCATCACTCCCTCTTCAAGGAGCTGGAGCTGGGGGGAATGTGGGGCTGGAAAGGGGGGGGGTCTCCTCCCCCCAGGAATAGCGTGGGAGCCGGCTCTTGGGGTGCATGGGTGGGCGGACAGTGAGGACGGAGGGGGTCTGCGGAGGTGGGGGCTTGGCGGGGGCCCACAGCGCTGATGGGGGGACTCCCCCCCCCCCCCAAAACACCCCCCACCTCCGCCGCGCTGGCAGGGAGATGGGACAGCAGGTCCGTGGGCTGGCGAGCCCGCGGCTCCCCGAGAAACGTGGAGTCAGGGAGGGCTGCGCATCGCCTGCGCATGCCGGGGAGCGTGGTCCCCCTGAGCACGTGGAGACCCCCAGAGAGACCCCCGCCCCCCCAAATCTGCTGGCACAGCAGAGAGGCACGGTGCTCCCCAGAGGACTGTGGGACCAAGGTGTGATGCTGGGGACCCCATTTCATCCCTCCCCATTCTGTCTGTCCCCGTGCAGCTCGGTCAGGCCCCGGCACCGCTGCTCCTGCACCGCAGCGAAGCAGAACACTGGGATGGGGACCCCACCGAGGGGAGGAGGGGACGGCGCTGGGGACTCTCACCGGGCTACCAGCCCTCCCGCAGGTTCCCCGGCCGGGCAGAGAAGCCGGGGCCAGCAGTTGACCTCGTGGAAAAGCCATTAATTCATCGAAAGTTTGATGCAGCATTAGTAGCCTGACCCGCCTCAGCGCTGGTCACACTGGCGGCAGGATCTGGCCACGCTGTTTGAAGTTCATTGCCAGAGAGCTGGGGCTGGGGGTGAGCAGGGCTGTGACAGCACTGGGGCCTGTCCCCGAAGGAGGTGGCATCTCTGTGCTCCCTTGATTAAAGACCAAGATGTGCTGGCAGCCCGCGGGGCATCGCAGTGGCCGGTGGTACCCCCACCCCGGTCCTGGGGGGGCTTGGCGTGTCCCTGCATCCCTCTGCCAGCCCCCATCCCCAGCTTTTGGGAAAAAACAGGGCTTTACAAATTCGAAACTAAGCTCAGCTCAGCGAAACGGGGGGCTTTAAGCAAACGGGTGTCAGATGAAGCAGCTCTTGCCCTAACAAGCCTCAAAGGAGCATCTTTTAGCCGTGTCCTTTCCCTTCCCTCCTCCGGTGGTCCAGAGCCCCGGGCTTGCGCTCGCTGATATTAATATTTTGTGTTCACACGGTGCCTGTGCTTCATTTATTTCCTCAACGTGGAGATTGGGCTCGTTTTGCACCGTGCTCAGACATGGAGGTTTCGGTGAGAAATCCGGGGTGTCGCAGCCCAGGAGAGGAGCTTCGAGGGGGGCTGCGGGTCCCAGGGAGGGATGGGGCAGGGGGAGGGGGCTGTCTTGCTCTATTCCCATCGAATTTTGTTGGTGGCAGCGGGGGGACGAGACCCTGGAGCCCGAATAGGGGGTTGAGCAGTGGGGTAGGGATAAGCAGTGGAGGCTGGTTGGGAGTTGGGGGCTTGGGGAAAGGGAAAAAAAGCCAGGAAAGGGAAAAACCAACAAACAGCGCTGGGAAGGTAATGAACACACGCTAAAACACCACCTCCGGCTGCTTTTTCTTTTTTTTTTTCCTCTGGTTATCAACTAAACCTACTAATTGAAAGATGAGTTGGCAGAGTCTGCGCCGCTGCATTTAGCCGAGGACAATTCCCTGGGGATTTGGGGTAACCGAGCGTTTCCTCCCCCTCGCCCGACGCGGCTCCCGCCTGGGTTGGTGCCGGGGCTGCGGCGTGGGCTCGGCTCCCTCGGGGTGCCGGTGGCCTCGCGTGGAGGTCCCTGAGATGGTGGCAGTCCTGCTTCCCTCTCCTCCCTGCGCCAGTGCTGCCACGCAAAGCTCCTGTCACCTGGCATTCCCGATGTCCCCCCCCTTGGGGACAACTTGCCAGGGGGCTTGGGGGAACCCTCCTGCTCCCAGCCAGCTGCGTCCTGGTGTCTTGGGGGGCCGTGCAGCGGGGAGGGGGGTTTGCAGGGCTGTCGTGCAAGGGGGATTTGTGGGGTTGCAGGGCTCCCATGCAACGGGGACAGGGATTTGCAGGGCTGCAGGGCTGCCATGCAGTGGGGATGGAGATTTGCAGGGCTGCCATGCAGTGGGATGGGGATTTGCAGGGTTGCAGGGCTGTTGTGCAACAGGGACGGGGATTTTCGGGGCTGCAGCGCGATGGGGATTTGCAGGGTTGCAGGGCACCCATGGGGCTGGGGATTTGCAGGGCTGCCAGGGTCCCCAGCCCCATCAGATGGGGCCAGGCTACATTCCTGTGGCTCCCCAAAGCCCCCCCGGGGTTGCTGCTCTTCCAGCCTGGCAGCGAAGGCAGCTGCCTGCATGGGCCCGCTTAAGGGCCTGGCAGCACCCGGGGAAGCGCAAACAAGAGCTCGGCCCTGCCGCAGAGGTATCGAAGGCGCTCGGGGCTCGATGCGTTTGTTCAGCAAATAAATCGCACCCGGCAAAGCTTCGGTGACACCGTTCCCCTTCCCTCCCTCCTGCCAGCTGGCGTGTCACCGCCCGGCATCCTGCAGCACCTGCCCATTAATATGCAGGTCTGTAATTACCCGGAGCTAATGACGGCTCCGAATTAAACAAGGGGAGCTCAGCAACCATCCCCGCCCGCCGATGCCGGGGCGATGCTTAACCACGGGGCACCCCCTGCCCGCGCCGTGATCCGTCCCTCGGATGCGCGCGGTGCAATTCTTCGGCTTCGGCCTCGGCGGTTGCGGTAAACAGGCAATTTTCTGTCGCTGCTGGAGGCTGGGGAAGATGAAATCCGAGTCGGCAGGTGCCAGCGTGGGAGGTTGGCTGCCTCCGGCTGCTCATCGCCACTGAAGGATGGAGGGGAGGTGTCCTGGGCGGGGACCCCAGAGCTCCCCATCGATACCTGCTGCTCCGCCAGCCCAAAACACCCCCAGTTTGCTGCTCCGGGCTGCCCCCTTAGCATGTCCCCGCTGCCCCATCCTGTCCCCTCGCTGTGGGCCTTGTCCCCTCCATCACACGCTGCCCACAGCGAGGCCTTTATTGAGGGGGGGACAGACGCGATCTCCCCCTCCTTGCCTTTGCCTGGAGACTGAGTTCCCTGACCCCAGCCGGCCCGCGGGTCCGTCTGCCCAGTGCTTCAGCTCTCATCTTCCTCTGCTTCTGGATTATTCCCTCCTTCCAGACACACTCTCCAGCCTCAGAGCCTGCTCCTCACTCCGCCTCGCTCACACCAGCCTCCCCCTTCATCCCCAGGCACCAGTCCCCACCCTGGGCTGTGCCCCCCCGTGCAACCAGGGTGATGCCCACCCCTGCCCTGTGCCCCCAGGGACCCACTTTTCCTCCTGCTCCCTCGTCCCTTGGGCGCTGGAGGCAGCAGGATGGTGACATGGCTGAGATGTGGCTGTGGGTACCGATCTGTCCTGCTCCCCCCTGTGCCCCCCCTCCCAACCCTGCACACTCCAAGCGTCCGCTGCGCCCCAGGCCCCAGCTCGGGGTCACCACTGTCACCCCACGGGGACACCAGCCCTCGTCCTGCCGAGGACCTCGCTGGCGCCGGGGCCAAGCCACCCTCCCGCTCCTCCAGCTCCTCCAAAGTCACCGAAGTCACTTGTGCACTTACGGGCCACTAAGTGCTGTAATTACAGATATGCTTTAATTAGCATAATTGCATTTCTACACAAATAAAACATTTGGCGTAGTTAATTCCTAGTCTGCAGCTCCAAACGTGAGACTTTTCCCCCCACCCTCACCGCGGTGGCAGGGGAGCGGGCAGCTGCCACCAGCGAGGGCTGGCAGGGGGACCGGAGTGGGGTTCCCACCCCCAAGCTGGTAGAGCCCCCCCCAGTCCCAGCCAGGGCCTGAGCTGGGCCCCCCCCCATTCTTGTACATGGCACTGGACTTGCTGGGGATTGGTACTGGGCTTGCTGGACGCAACACTGGGATTTCTGGGGCACAGCACTCGGTTTGGTGGGACCTGACACTGGGTTTTCTGGGGGACCATACTGGGATTGCTGGGATGTGGCACTGGACTTGTTAGGACACGGCACTGGGTTTGCTGGGGCACTGTACTGGGCTTGCTGGGATGCAGCACTGGGATTTCTAGAACACAGCACTGGGTTTGCTGGGACACGGCACTGGGTTTCCTGGGGCACCATACTGGGCTTGCTGGGATGTAACACTTGTTTGTTTTGGGACGTGGCATGGGAATTACTGGGGCACCATACTGGTCCTACTGGGGCATGACACTGGGTTTGCTGGGAAACAGCACTGGAATTGCAGGGACACGGCACTGGGTTTGCTGGGACATGGCACTGGGCTTGGTGGGACGTGACACTGGAATTGCTGGGACACGGCACTGGAAGTGCTGGGACATGGCACTGGGTTTGCTGGGGCACCATACTGGGCTTGCTGGGACATGGCACTGGGCTTGGTGCGCCATGACACTGGAATTGCTGGGAAACGGCACTGGAATTGCTGAGACGAGGCACTGGGTTTGCTGGGACACAGCTGGAGCCGCTGAGCCGGCCCCGGGGTGCTCTGTCCCCCTGCCAGACACCCAGACCCCCCACTTTTAGCGTCACCCCGGTGCCCGCCGGGCTCCCGAAAGGCTTTTGCCAGGGGATGCAGAAGGAGCCACCGGCAGCAGCATCCTGGAAAACCACCGGGAAGAGTTGGGAAAATGGCCGATGCTCGCGCGCCTGCAGGGTTTGCTAAATGCCCTTTTCATTAAAAAAAAAAAAAAAAAGGAAAAGGGAAAAAAAAAATTTCCATTTTTCTCGAGCTGAAAATGAAAGTGATTATGTAACGAGCAATAAATTACTTAAAGAGAATGACTCATTAGAGCAAATACAGAAAAAGTCACCGCGTATTTTTAGCTCGAACACCCCGTGCTGTACCCGGCGTTAACCCTTGCGGGGTGCAGCCTGGCCCCCCACCGTGGGCAGGGGGTGACCCCCCCCCATACACACCCCCCCGGAGAGGCCACGTTTTGTTCCGCCTGGATTTTGTCCCCGCGCTATTCCCGAGGGAACGGGGAAGGGATGGGGCTGACACGGCGGAGCTGTGGGTCACCCACCCCGTGGGGACCCCCCCCCCCCAACCTCAGTGTGGGGCTCATGGGTGGGCCAGGGGGTGCTGCTCACCCCGGATCCGGGTCCCCCATCCCGAGGTGACCCCCAACTCCACTTCCCCTCCCGGTTATTCCCGTGGGATAATTAACCCCGATCCCTTCCCCAGCAGTGCGGACCCTGGGCGCTGCTGTTTTCTCCCTGCCAAAGAGCCTGATGAATTAATTTGGAAATAGAAGCGACGAACAAATTAATTGGAGGAGAACAAGCGAGCGAGCGAGCCGGGTTTTAATCCAGGTTAAATTGGTGAGTGAATACTCATTAACTGAAGAGAGATAACGAGGGGGAATTGGAGCAGGCAGGTGCCAGGCGTGAGGGTGGCAGCAGCCGCCTGGGCGTGGGGTGCTGAGTGATGCCCACAGAGAATTGTCCTGAGAGGGGGGAAAATGTCCTGTCATTGGGGACAAAACTGTCCCTCGCCAGGGGTGTGAGGGGGTCCTTGGGGACAAAACTGTCCCTCGCCAGGGGTGTGAGGGGGTCTTTGGGGGCAAAACTGTCCCTTGCCAGGGGTATGACGGGTCCTACCAGCGAGGGAACCTGTTGGGGAAACAGGCCAAGATGTGTCCCCGGAGCAGGATGGGGGGGTGAAGCGGGGGCCATGCGGGTGCCCTTTAGAAGAAGGTGTCTGTAAATCCACAGAGTTTGCTCTCCTGTCTGTGCTGGGAGGGATGAGCAGGTTTGGGGGGGGCATGGGGACAGAGGGCGGTGCTGGCCACATGCACCCAGGCTGGGATGGATTCAGTGGGGTGTTGAGAGACCCCAGGTCAGGGCTTGGAGCACCCTGGGATCAGGGCTTGGAGCATCCCGGGACTGGGGCTTAGAGCACCCTGGGATCAGGGCTCGGAGCATCCCGGGATCAGGGCTTGGAGCACCCTGGGATTGGGGCTTAGAGCATCCCGGGATCAGGGCTTGGAGCATTCCGGGATCAGGGCTCACAACATGCCAGGATCAGGGCTTGGAGCATCCCTGAGATTGGGGCTCGCAGTATCCCAGGATCAGGGCTCAGAGCATCCCAGGATCGGGGCTCAGAGCATCCCTGAGACTGGGGCTTGCAGCATCACAGGATCAGGGCTCGGAGCATTCCAGGATCAGGGCTCAGAGTGTCCCCAGGTCAGGGCTCAGAGCGTCCCCAACATCATTAAATTATTTTAATTTGCTTTTGCAAATCCCAGGGGATCAGGATCCAGGTGTGGGGACGGGCACCCCATTCCCTGCGCACCACATTCCTCCGGAATCTCCAACCCTGGCGGAAACCAGCCCCGTTTCCCCCTCCCTGAGCTCAGCCCGGGGTGCTGCTGGTGACACCCCAACCCGTGTCACCCAGCAGCCAACCCAGCCAAAAACAAGGGGCCAAGGTGAGCGGAGGGGCCAGCTGGGAGCGGTGGCACAAGTCCCTGTGTCCTGCAGCTGGAGCGGGGCCAGCACGGAGCGACACAGCCCATCGCTAGCGGATATCACCTATTATTTTATTTAATCCGGCAATAAATTCACGTCCTCCGTATGCCTGGGGCCGGTCTGGGGTCTTCCTTATTGCCGCTTGGCCACCTGGAATAGCCGTCGTGGCACAATCATTAACGCGCTAACGATTTGCGTAAGTACTTCTGGAGGAACATTGCCCACCTGGCTCCGATGCTTCATTTATTTTTCGCCTATAATGCATCAGAAGAGAAAATTACAGTGATAAAAGGGGAAAAAAAACCCAACCAACAAACCAAACAAACCCAAGGCAAAACCAAATGAAGCTGCTAAATGGGGCTCCTGGGGCTGGGCTGGGTCAGTCTGCACCCCAATGTTGGACCCGCGGTGTGGGGCACCCCCAGGGGCTCAGGGTGGAAGGTGGGGGGGATGTCAGGGCTTTTTTTTCTGGGGGAAACCGAGGTGCAGGGGGGCTGGAGGCGGGGCAGGCTCTAAGCTTTGCCCTCCGGAGTCCCGTCTTGTTGTTTGTGGCTTGAATAACTCACAGCGGGGGGCTGGCGGGGCTGGGGGGTGACGCTGCACCCCACTATCCAGGGCACTGGTTGTCCCCTCCTGATGGGTGGTGACCCCTTAATGCGTGGTGGTCCCCTGAATGCATGCTGTCCCCCCACGGCATGCTGTCCCTCCTGATTCACGCTCCTCTCCCGGCACGTGCTGTCCCCAAAATGCCTGTTGTCCCTCCAGACACACGCTGTCACTCTGGACACGCCTTGTCCCTGCAGACACAGACACATGTTGTCCCTTCAGGCAACTACTGTCCCTCAGGACATGTGCTGTCCCTCAACACACACACACACGCTGTCCCTCTGGGCACCTACTGTCCCTCAGGAACACGGGCTGTCCCTGAAGACACACGCTGTGTGGTGTCCTAACAGATGCAGACTGTCCCCCCAAGACACACCCTGTCCCCCTGGACACACCCTGTCCCCCAGACACACACTGTCCCCCTGGACACACCCTGTCCCCCCAATACACCCTGTCCCCCAGACACACCCTGTCCCCCAGACACACACTGTCCCCGGGATATACAATGTCCCCCCAGATGCCGACTGTCCCCCTGGACACACCCTGTCCCCCCCAGACACACCCTGTCCCACCCAGACATACGCTGTCCCCCCTCTGCGCGCTGTCCCCGTGGATGTCACCAGCCCCTCACCCCTCTGGGCAGCGTGTGCCCTGTCCCCACGCCTGCAGGATGCTCTCGGGGCACAGCCCGTGTGTCACAGCGGGGCTGAGCCCCCCCCGGGTGCAGAAGCCAAGCTGGACGCGTCTGTGGCCACCATGGCCGGGCTTGCTCATGCCCAGGGGACTGGCCCAGCTGGGAAAGCGCTGGAGGAGCGGGAGGAAGCTGCTGCCGGGGGAAAAAGGGCTGAAAAAGGAGCAACCAGCCATTTAATCCCCTACCAGGTGGCCCTGGGGGGGGCCCAGCCACCGCCTTGGCCGGGAATTCGGCTGCCGGGGAGCAGAGGGGGCTCTGCCATCACACTCGTCCCTGCTAATTAGCCCCGGTTGCCCAGCCATGGGATGTGGGGGGATGCTGGTGGCCCCCTGGCACCCGCGGTGCTCCGAGCTGTCGCCATAGAGACCCTCCGAGGGCTCCATCTCTTATTCATCACTGGGCCTGTTCGTTATCCAGCACAAAATCCAGCGATTTTGAGCAAAATCTTCCTTGCCCGCACCCAGGTTGTGGCTCGTGGGGTGTCGGCGGTGGCAGGAGGGTCCCCGATGCTGGTTTGGGGGGGACACGGGGTGAGTCGGTGACCCCTTGGTGTTGCTGGGGGTGATGGTGGAGAGGGACAGGGGTGTCCCCACGCAGGACACAGCCCTTGGGCGGGGACAGGCAAAAAGGGGGGGTCCGGGTGGGGCTGAGCTGCCACGGGGTGCACAGGGTGAAAACGTTGGGGTACGTGGGGTGTAAATACTGGGGTGCCCGGGGTGAGAATGTTGGGGTGTGTGGGGTGCAAACACCGAGCTCTGTGCGGTGCAAAAATTGGGGGGTGTGGGGTGGAAACACTGGGGTGCACAGCGTGAAAATGTTGGGGTGCGTGGGGTGTAAATAGGGGGGTGCCCAGGGTGAGAATGTTGGTGTGTGTGGGGTGCAAAAATTGGGGGGTGTGGGGTGCAACCACTGGGGTGCAGAGGGTGAAAATGTTGGGGTGCAATGCTGGGGTGCACACGGTGAAAACTTTGGGGTGCACAGGGTGCAAACGCTGGGCTGCGTGGGGTGTAAATGCTGGGGTGCACAGTGTAAAATGTTGGGGTGCGTGGGGTGCACAGGGGACAAATGTGGGCTGCAAGGGGGGGGCAGATCCTGGGGTGCTGCCCCCTCGGCTGCTGCCCCTCCATGGCGGCCCCGGGGCACCGCAGCGGGGAAGTGGGGGGCTGCCAGGCTGGGGGACCCCCCCGTGGGGCGGCCCTGGGGCTGTGGGGGGTGCGGGGGTGCTCACACTCGCCCTTGCACGCGCACCCCACGCACAAGCAGCCGACGCACACGGATACACCCCCCCCACGCGTGCAGCCCCCACGCAGGCACCAGCGCACCCCCCCGTCCATGCACACACCACACGCTGGCACGAACACACCCCCACGTGCATGTCGCTTGTGCGGGCACCCCCCGGCCTTGCACCCCCGTGTGTGTGCGCACACAAGCACGCCCTGCATGTGTCCCCCTGTGCACACCCCCCTTGCACACACCCCCTCGCACACACTCCCTTGCACACATCCCCTTGCACACACATCCCCTTGCACACCCCCTTGCACACACACACCCCCTTGCACACACACACGCCCTTGCACACACCTCCTTGCACACACCCCCTCACACACACACCTCCTTGCACGGACCCCCTCTTCCACACACCCCCCTGCACACACCCCCCTTGCACGCACCCCCCCTTGCATGCACCCCCTTGCACACACACCCCCTTGCACACACACACCCCCTTGCACACACACCTCCTTGCACACACACACACCCTTGCACACACCCCCTTGCACACACCCCCTTGCACACACCCCCTTGCACACACACCCCCTTGCACACACCCCCCTTGCACACGGACCCTCCTTGCATACACCCCTTGCACACACACACCCCTTGCACACACACCCCCTTGCACACCCACATGCCCACAGGTAACATGTAAACCCGTGTGTACCCACGCACGCACACTTGTGTGCACACACACACACACACACACACATGTCCCAGCCGTGGGCACCCACCGCAGCAGCCAGGGCCCTGCCCCCCCCCAGCTCCCCCACTCCCCCCAGCCGCCATGTTCTCCCGCCCCGCTCTTCCTCCCAGCCCCGCCGCAGGTCTTCCTCACCTCTCCCCGGGCAGGGCCCTGCCTGCTCCTGCCCGCCAGCCAAGATGGCGGCTTGGGCGGGAGGGGAAGGAGCCACCGGCCTAAACGTGCCGCGCTCAGGCAGTTCGACTGCGCGCCCAGGCCCATGGCGCCTTGCGCCCCCTCGGCCTTGTGGCCTCATTTTGGCCACCGCTAGCCACGGCCGCGGCGTCGGGTGGGATTTATTGGCGAAGAACCCGCCGCCGCCTTCCTCCGCAGGCTGCAAAGGAGACGTGGATCAGCGCCAGGCGAGCGGTGAGGCCTAGCGTGGTGGCCAACCCCGGGCCAGGGCGGGTTTAGCAGCCGAGCGGGAGAACAGACGGACTTATTTCCGCCTGGATTTAGAGCTGGCAGAGTCCCCCAGCTTAGTGTCTGCGGGGAAATAACACCTCGAGTTAGCCGGAGCTATGCCGCGGGCCCGGCGCTGCGCTCGAGCCGGCTGAGGCCAGGCCGCGCCGTCCAGGCCCCCGCCGCCTCAGTTTCCCACTTGCCACGCACCCACGGGATGGGGGGGGGCGGGCAATGAGGCATTTTCAGCCTCAACAGAGCATTTTCAGCGCCAACAGGGCAGTTTTAGTGCCAGTGAGGGATTTTCAGCGCCAACGGGGCATTTTCAGCCTCAACGGAGCATTTTCAGCCCCAATCGGGCATTTTCAGCGCCAATGGGGCATTTTCGGCACCAACGGGGCATTTGCATCCCCAATGAAACATTTTCAGCCCCAATGACATATTTTCAGCCCCAATGAGGCATTTTTGGCTCCAACGGGACATTTTCAGCCCCAATGAGGCATTTTCAGCCCCAATGAGTCATTTTCAGCCCCAATCAGGCATTTTCAGCCCCAATGAGGCATTTTCAGCCCCGACAGAGCATTTGTAGTGCCGACAGGGCATTTTCAGTGCCAGTGAGGTATTTTTGGCGCCAATGGGGCATTTTCAAGCCCAACAGGGCATTTTTGTCTCCAACAGGGCATTTTCACTGAGAACAGGGCATTCTCAGCCCCAGTGAGGTATTTTCAGCCCCAGCAGAGCATTTTTGGCACCAACGGAGCATTTTCAGCCCCAGTGAGGCATTTTTGGCACCAATGGGGCATTTTCAGCTCCAACGGGGCATTTTCATCCCCAGTGAGGCATTTTCATCCCCAATCAGGCATTTTCAGCTCCAACAGGGCATTTTCAACCCCAATCAGACATTTTCAGGCCCAGTCAGGCATTTTCAGCGCCAGTGGGGCATTTTCAGCGCCAACGGGGCGTTTTCAGCTGCAGTGAGGTATTTTCAGCCCCAACGGAGCATTTTCGGCACCAACGGGGCATTTTCAGTGCCAGTGAGGTGTTTTCAGCCCCAATGAGGCATTTTCAGCCCCAATGAGGCATTTTCAGCCCCAACGGGGCATTTTCAGCACTGGTGAGGTATTTTCAGTGCTAACGGGGTATTTTTCACACCTGCGAGGTATTTTCAGCACCAACGAGACATTTTCAGCCCCAACGGGGCATTTTTGCTGCTACGGGGGCAGGATGCTGCCACCCTCCCCCCTCCTGCCTCCCACCTGGGTTTGGGGACAAACATGCTGCTGGTCTTTTGGGGCTCCCCGGGCTTTGAAGGCTCAACCTGGCTTCTTAATTGCCCCCAAATCCCTCAGTTTTGGGGCTTTGGTGCCATTTGCTGCCGGCGCCTCCGAGGAAAAGCTGAATCTGGGGGTGTAAACCCCAAAAGGGGGGTTTTGTGTGAAATAAGAGTTAATATTTACCCGCCTGCGTGAACTTTGCTCTCTCCTGTGCCATTGAACACCCACTGGGTGCTGGGTGCTGCCCTGCGGCCCAGAGGGGTGGGATGAGCACCCCGAGCCCCTGGGGGGGTGGGGTGGCTGGATTTATCCCCCAGCAGCTCCCAGCCCTGGGTCGGGGGGGCCGGTGCTGCATGTCCCCCCCCCCAGTGGCTGTGACCCCAGGGGGCTGCGGGATCCCACTCCTGCCCCAACCGCGGTGCAGCCCCCCATTTACCTGCCCCTCCGCGTCCCACTCCCCTGTCCCCAGCACCACGGGGAATCTGCGAGCCCCATGGGGAATCTGCTAGCCCCATAGGAAATCTGCGAGGCCCATAGGGAATCTGTGAGCCCCACAGGGAAATCTGCCAGCCCCATGGGAAATCTGCGAGCCCCACAAGGAGATCTTTTAGCCCCATGGAGAATCTGCTAGTCCCACAGCGAAATCTGTTTGGCCCACGGGGAATCTACTAGCCCCACAGGGAATCTGCTAGCCCCACAGGGAAATCTGCCAGCCCCATCGGGAAATCTGCGAGCCCCATTTGGGGAATCGTTTAGCCCCATGGCGAATCTGCTAGTCCCACAGCAAAATCTGTTAGGCCCACAGGGAATTTCCCAGCCCCACAGGGTATCTGCTAGCCCCACAGGGAAATCTGACAGTCCCACAGGGAAATCTGCAAGCCCCATGGGGGAATCTGCTAGCCCCACAGGGAAATCTGCTATTCCCATGGGAAAATTTGTGACCCCCACGGGGGAATCTTTTAGCTCCGTGGGGAATCTGCCAGCTCCACAGGGAATCTGTGAGCCCCATGGGGAATCTGCCAGCCTCATGGGGGAATCTGCTAGCCCCATGGGGAATCTGCTAGCCCCATGGAGCACAGGACCTGCACCCGAGCTGGCAGGATCCGTGCGGGCTGGCTGACGGGCCGAGGTGATGCCCCAGTCCCCGCGGCGGGATGTTCCCCAAGAACTGGGGACCCCCAAGCTTGATCCTGTGGCTCTGGGGGCGGTCCCGTGGTGGCCAGGTCAGGGTGACAGGCGTGGTGACACCCTGCCCCCCTCGGGGTGCAGGGCTGGAGCACCCCTCAGCCCCCCCCTCCCCCCCCACCTGCGGCCCCGCTGCTGCCCCCGCTGCTGCGGCCTCATTAAGGGCAGCGGCTGACGAAGCTCCCCACGCCCCCCCTCGCTGCTGTGGCTAATTATAGCCCAGCTGGAGGGTGACTCACCACGAGCAGCCCCCCCCAGCGGGGTCCTTACTCCCCACCCAAGCCTGTGGGCACAATAGGGTGCTGCACCCCCCCCCCCTCAGCCCCTCGACCCCCCCCGATCCCTGGGAGCCGCTTCCTTCCCAGCACCCCCTGACACACACACTGGGGAGTGATACACCCCCCCCAGCGGGACCCCCACCCCGACCTCTGCCCCACATCGAGGACCCCCACCCTGTCCCACCCACACCGAGACACCCACCCCACATTGGGGACCCCCACCGACACTGGGAAGTGACTCCCTGACCTCTGCCCCACACTGGGACCCCCACCTTGACCCCTGCCCCACACTGGGACACCCACCCCGACTCCCACCTCACATCAGGGACCCCCACCCCAGGGGGCGATTCCCTGACCCCCATCCCACACCAGGACCCCCACCCCACATTGGGACCCCCCTTCTTCCACTGGGGAGCAACTCCCTGACCCCTGTCCCACACTGGGACCCCCACCCCAATCCCCACCCACATTGGGGACCCCTACCCCACACTGGGGTGCGATACCCCGACCCCCTCCCCACCCCGATGCCAGGGGTGGTTGGCAGCCGCGGCTCTGAGGCTGTTTGCTCCCATCTCGGTGACATTTATCCCCGTTGCCATAGAAACAAATCCCACCAGCGCCCCAATCCGGCCGATTCCCACTTGGGAAACTGGGGGGAAACTGGGGGGAAACTGAGGCAGGAGTGGGGGGAGCAGCTTTTCCAAAGGGATTTTCCTCAGCGGGGACCCGGGTGTGGGGGGGTGCGTGGCCTCGTGCCATCGCCTGCAGTGAGATGCCCCCCACACCCGTGGCCGTGTCACCCTTGGGTGCCAGGATGGTGCCAGGCAGGTGCCGCCGGCCCCCCCGGGGCGTTACCCTGTCACCCCACGTCCCCACAGGATGCCGATGGGGATGAGGACACCGAGGAACTTCTCCCTCCATCCCTCCACACTTTGGCGGTGTTTTCTGCCTCCAGTCGGGGCTTTTGGGGGTTCGGTGCTCCCCCCCACCTTGTGGGGGGACCATATGAGAGGGGTTGAGCCCCTACGAGCCACCAGAGCACCCCCACATCACCCTGGGGGAGCAGCAGGACCCTTTGGCTCCCGGGAGGGAAAACCAGGGGTTTCCTGCCTTGGGGTTATGTGTTTTTGTGTGTGTGTGTGTCTTCTCTGATGTCTGATACGTGCTTGCACACGCGGCGTTAGGGCATAGGAGGCTCTTCGGGGTGGTTTTTTTGGGGGGAGCAACGGTCCTGGGGACACCCTGGAGTGGGGAGGGGGGGACACACACATCAGTGGGGTGTTTTCATGTTTGCAGCAGCTGCAGCGGGGCGGCGCAGGGGAAGAAAGAATTCAACGACTAATTTGGGGGCTGCTGGGGCCCCCACGAGCAGGGACAAACCTCCCCGGCAGGCTGAGGGCAGCGCCTGGTGCAGGCAGCTGCCGGCCTGGGGCAGGCAGGGATGGAGCCCGGGGCTGGGCACCCTGCACCCCACAGATTTTCCGTCCCCCTCCAGCCTCTCTGCCAGCATGGCTGGAAAATTTTTGGAGATATCACAGGTCGTAGCTGCCCCTGGGAGAGGGGAAGAGCTCGAGCCGCGCTTAAGTGAGGGTTACCGGTGGTTTAGGCCAGTTTAGCTCCGGTTTAGTGGATTGGGCAAGCCGAGGGGTTCCTGGGGTTCGGAGGAAGAGCAGGAGGCCTTCCTCCCCCAGGCCAAACCGTCCCCCCTCACCCAGGGGAGATGGAGGGGGGATGCCAGCAGGGCCTAGGCCAGGCCTTTGTGTTCTTGGGCTTAATGTTTTCTTCAGTCGCCTCCTTTATTTCTCATCTATTTGTGTTTTTATGTGGTCACGCCGCCTGCCCCCCCCACTGGCCGTGTGGCACGTGGTTGCCACGTCGTGTCCCTCCACGTCGGTGCCTCGTCCCGCGTGACAAGACCGTTGATCCTTCCTCACCCGTCTCTTTTTGGGGTGGGGTCCCCCAACCGAGCCCCCCCTCCCGGTGTGGAGGAGCACCCCGCTCCTCTGGCCGTGATGCGGCTGGGGGGGGTCCCTGTATGGCTCAGGTGGGGTGGCAGGGGGGTGGGTGGCACCCACAAAATCCTTGGGAGAGGATGTGAGACTTGGCGGGGGGGGGGCACTTCTCACTGAAGGTGATGGGGGGATATAGAGGCTGGGGGGGTCCCCAAGTGAGGTAAAGTGGGGGTTCCCCCCTATCCAAGAATGGGGGGGTGCTCTTCCAATGGGGGGCTTGTCATGGTGGTGAGGGGGATGTCTGCGATGTCCCCTGGGATGGGGGGGCTCAGGGGGGGCTCTCTGTACTGAGCAGAGTCACCCCAAAGCCGGGGGCATCCTTGCCTAAAAATGGGGGGAGACGTCCAGTGCCCACCCAGGGAGGATGGGGGGGACACCCCAACACAAGCCTGGGGCACAGCCCTAAAGGGGGGGGGTGTTAGCTGGAGATGGCACTGGGTGGGGGGGGAGGGAAATTGGGGGGCGACCCCAACCCAAGAAGGGGGAAGGTGCAGGGGAGGCACCTCCCCACCCAAACCCCTCCTCACACCAGGACCCCCACCCCACACTGGGGAGCGATACCCCGACCCCCTCCCCAGACCCACCCCGACCCCCGACCTCCCCCAGGGAGCGATACCCCGACTGCCACCCCACCCTGACTCCCACCCCACCGCAGGGGGCAACACCCCGATCCCCTACCCACACCGGGGACCCCCACCCTGCCCCCTGCCCCACACTGGCAACCCCCACCTCACACAAGGGAGCAATTCCCTGACCCCCACCCCACACCGGGACCCCCCCCTTGACCCCCACCCCAGGAAGTGCTACCCCGACCCCCTCCCTACACTGGCGCCCCCCACGCCACACCAGGGAGCGATACCCCGACTCCCACTCCACCCCGGGACCCCCACCCCGATCCCCTCCGCACACCAGGGACTCCCACCCCACACTGGGGGCTGATTCCCTGACCCCCTCCCCACACCAGGACCCCCACCCTGACCCCCACCCCACCCTGGGGGGCGATACCCCGACTCTCACCTCACCCCGGGACTCCCCCTCCCCCGAGGGTCCCCCCACCCCGGCCCCCTCCGCTCCTCCGGCCGCGGAGCGGACGCGCAGCAGGTGCGGAGCGGAGCGCGGGGCGGAGCGGGGCGGGGAGCGGCGGGGCCGGCAGCCCCTGCCCGGGGGCGGGGAGCCGCGCCGGGCCGTGCCGAGCCGAGCCGTGCCGGGAGCCGGCATGGTGCTGGGGCTGCAGCATCTCCTCACCGCCCTCCTTCGATTTTTCAGACGGGGCCAGCAGGTTTTCTTGAAGGTGGAGGACGCCGTGCCCGGCTCCGAGGCGCTACAGGTAGGGGCGGCGGGGATCCCCCCCCCTCCCCAAAAAAACCCCACGGGTGTCCCCCCCCATACTCCCCTCCCACCCGCGACCCCCAACTCAACCACCTGCCTTCCCACCCGGGAGCCCGAAGCCTCCTTCCGTCCCACCCGAGACCCCTGACCCCCCTCCCCTCCACCCGCGACCCCGAAACCCTCCTCCTGTCCCACCCGACACCCCCGACCCACCTCCCCTCCCACTCGGGACCCCCGACCGCCTTCCCTTCCCACCCGGGACCTCCAACTCAACCTTCGACCCCCCCACCCGAGACCCCCGAACCCCTCCCGTCCCCCTCGGGATCCCCAACCCTCCCACTCGGGACCCCCAACTCTCCCACGCGGGAAGCGGGGACCGAACCAGCCTTGCTGAGCCCACTCCCCGCCCGCTCCCGGGGGTGATGGGGGTCCCTGGGTTTATGCTGGGAGGGGGGGGAACACACACCGGCAGCGTTTTTTGGCGGGGGGGGGGGGCGCGGACGATCCTGAGCTTCCGCCGTGCTCGGCGCTGCACGGGGTGGGGGCGCGGAATCGCGGGGTGCGGGACCCCCCCACTCCGCTCCAGGGCTGAGTTCCCCCCCTTTCCCGAGCCCACTTGCACCCGCTTATGTCCCCACTCTTTGGTGGGGGGCTGCGAACCCCCCCCGGAAAGCCAGAGCTGGGGGGGGCGCTTCTGCCCTGTGGGGAAACTGAGGCACGGAGCTGTGGGACCGGCCCTGGGGGGGGGCGAGCTTGCCGGGATGGGGGGCACCGGGGTGAGCGGGCAAAGGGCGGTCGTGCCCCCCCCGCCGCCCCCCTCTCGGTGGCTCCCAGTGTAGGGGGGCTGGAGGGGGGGGGGGGTGTCCCACCGGGGGTTCCTTACAGGTGGCGGGGGGGGGGGGGGGAGCTGTGTCTGTGGGTGGGTGTGTCGTCCCCCCCCCCCTCCCCGGGGCTTGGGGACACGTTGGGCTCCGTGTCCCCCCCCCCCCGCAGCCACGCAGGAAGGAGGAAATGGGCTGGAGCGGGCGGCCCCGGTCCCTGTCCCGGTCCCGGTGCCGGCGGGCCGCGCCATGGGCACCCTCCACGATACCGTAAGCGAGGGGCGGGGGGGAAAGGGGGGGGCTTCTGCCCAGCCCCCTGGGGAAATAGGGGTCCCCCGGGGGTCGGTGGCTTCGGGGTTAGGGGTGCAGAGGGCTGGGGGGCCCTGCGTCCTGGGGGGTCCCTTGTGTGCGGAGGGTATTGGGGGTGCAATGTGGTTGGGATGCGGGTTGAGTGTGTTGGGGGGGGAGTATGGGGGGTGTTGGAGTTGGGGTCCCCACTCCCCTGTGTCCCCTCCCCTCTCCGCTCGCAACGGGAACCCCAAGAACTCAACTGTGGCCCCGGGGGGGTCATGCTGGGAAGGGGGGAGCCCCAGCAGACCCCCCCAACAGCTTCTTGCTCCTCCCTCCTTGCGCCAGTTACACATTTTTTTGGGGGGGTGGGGTGTGGAGAGGCTGCGCCCCAACATGCGGATGGTCCTTCGTGCTCCTGCGCCTCCAAACACACCCGAATTTGGGGCAGGGGTGGGAATTTGGGGGGGATTCACCCCCTGTCGCCGTCCATCTCTCGGATCCCTGACCTGAGGGCCTAGCAGCTTTTGGGTGCAGGAGACGTGGCCCTGACCTGCCCCCCTCCCAACTTCTGTGTGTCCCCCCCCTCCCCCCGTCTCTGGTGGGCTCGGGCTGGGCAGGGGGGCAGTGGGTGGCTCCGGGTTCAAGGCCGGGAAACGAAGGGAAGGAAACACTCGCCGGGAAGCGGCCAAAAGCTGCTGACGGAGGGAAAGGAGCTGAGCTGGGCTGGCCTGTGCCCCCCCCTCGGGCACTGAGCCTCCCCTTGGGCACTGAGCTCCCCCCCCAGGAGGGGCAGGATGAAGCTTGGGGACATCAGAGCTGTCCCCCACCCCGGGAAAAGGATGTGTGACTCCCCACCGGCTGGGGCAAGCGGGCCTTTCTGTGGTGGTGGGGGTCCCTGTGACCCACCCTTCTTGGTCTCAGACCCCCCCAGCACCCCAACTAGCCCCCACCACCACCAGGAGGGTGCTTACAGCTGGGTGGGCACCAACCCCCCGCTGCAGCCCCCCCGAGGGGACCTGCATTGTTGGGAGGGAGCCACAAGCCCCGGTCCTGGGGGAGCAAAAGCTGCCCAGATGCAGGGGGGGGGGGGGGGGGGGGGCTGGTTTTAGCATGGTCTGGGGGCTGCTGGGGTGGCACTGAAGAGGAGGAGGAAGGGGGGGGACACACATGACAAGGCAAAACCATCCACAGTGTTCGAGGCCGCAGCAGCACAGGGCAAAGGGACATGACCAGGGCTGTGCAAGGGTTGGGTGGCGGGGGACTGATCCTGCCACACCGCCCCCCCCCCCCCCCCAAATGTCCGTCCCCCCCCCTAAAAAATCCCCCAGGCCCTGGCAGCGCCCTGGGCGCTGGTTGCATTCAGGACCCCCATCCCCGAGCCTGGCAGGGGGGAAGAGGGGTATATAGGACTTGGGGCTTTATTGCCCCCCCATGCTTGCCCCCCCCCAAGCGAGCACCCCGCTGGGGGGGTGAGGCTGAAGATGTCTGTGCCTCCTCTCCCTCCCGGCCGCTGGCCCCGATGCAATTACCCGCTGACTGGCGCATGAATCAAACCCTAATTGATAACGTGTTCGCAGCCTGGGTGAGCAGGAAGGAGCTGGGGGGGGCGGCCCAGAGGTGGGGAAGGTGGGGGGGGACATGCTCAGTCACTGCCCCCCCCCTCCATGCTCCCCATTGCACCCCGAGGATTTGCCGGCTCGCCCCTGGCGAGCCTCGGCCGGTGGCGTGCGGCTGCTCCTGCCTCAGTTTCCCCATGAGTGGGGCCAGTTGTGCTGTGGGGGGTGGGGGGGGGACGAGACCCCCCCCCCGTGGGGACATGCGTGTGCGGGTGTTTGTCCCGGCGCTGCCGGCGTTTCCTCCGGTGGACACAAACACGGCAGCAGGGCAATAAAGGGGAGGAAAAGGCCTCGGCTCACAATGCGGCCAGGGCGCTTCTTTCCATGACGCGGGGAAGGGCCGGTTTCCTCCCCCACCCCACCCCGCCCAGCTGCAGGGTTGGGGGGGGGGGGGAACAAAGTGGGACCCCCAGACCGGGGTGGGTGGGTGCATCTTAGCGATCCCCACCCATGGAAGCTTCTTTCTGTGCAGCCCCTCCGAGGAGTGAGGGCTCACGGGCGCAGGCTCAGCCCGTGCCGGTGTTGCGTGTGCCCTGGTGCTGGGTTTTTCTGGGGGGAATGTGGGGTCCTTCCCCCCACCTTGAGCCCCACGGTGTCGCACGGGGCTGGTGGCTGCCTCCAGGCATGTAGGAACGCAGCTGGGGTGCAGAAATGGCTCAGCCACGGTGGCACAGTCTGGGGGGGCTGCAGGGTGAGCACAGAGCCCGGCTGCGGTGGGGGTGCTCCTGGTGCACCCCAGGGTGGGGGGAGCTGGTGAGGGGGTGCTCCTGCACCCCAGGAGTGGGGTAGCTGGAGTGGGGGTGCTCCTGGTGCACTGCAGGAAAGGGGGGAGCTGGGGTGGGGGTGCTCTTGCACCCCAGGGGTGGAGGAGCTGGGGTGGGGGTGCTCCTGCTGCACCCCTGGGTGGGGGGAGCTGCTGTGGGGGTGCTCTTGCACCCCAGGGGTGGAGGAGATGGAGTGTGGGTGCTCTGTGCCCCAGGGATAGAGGAGCTGGGGTGGGGGTGCTCCTGCTGCACCCCAGGGTGGGGGGAGCTGTGAGGGGGTGCTCCTGGTACACCCCTGGGTGGGGGGACCTGGCGTTGGGGTCCTCTTGCACCCCAGGGATGGAGGAGCTGGAGTGTGGGTGCTCCTGTGCCCCAGGGATGGAGGAGCTGGGGTGGGGGTGCTCCTGCTGCACCCCAGGGAAGGGGGGGGCTGCGTACAGGCAGGGAGCCATGAAGGTGGGTTGGGGGCAGCCGGGGGTGGGGGGTTTGACCTTTGCAGTTTGCTGGGGGGGAGGAATTTCTCACGCCGGGGCCGGCAGCACGGCATCATCCTCCCAACCGCCACGGACCCCGCGGCCGACCTTGACTTTTTGGAGCCAAGCTGAGATATTTTGCGGGGAGGCGACGGCAGAGATACCCTGAGCCAGCCCGGGGGGGGCTCTCTGAAGGGAAATGACATCCCTGGCAGCGCAGGGTGGGGGGGGGCAGAGGGGTGGATTCAGCCGGGGTCTTCCCGTCCATCTCATAGTGATGTGCTGAACCCGGGTCTCCCCTGAGCCCCCCCGAGAACCCGAAAACAAGCTCCTCCAGTGGAGGAGCCAAACCAGCTCCGGGGTGACCCTCTCAGGGAGGTGATTTGGGGGTCTGGGATGGAGCTTTGGAAGCCGGATCCGGTCGCATCCATCCCCCGGCTGCCCCACAGGCACTGGGGACCTGCCCCGAGGAGGACGCGTGGGGAGGAAGATGCTGGGGGGGGTGCGAGGGGAGCAGATGGGGAGCAGGGCTGATTCCTGAGACTCCCTGTTCTTGGCACAGGAGAGGGAATCGCTGCTCCCAGCCCGGCTCCGTCGAGATGCTGCCAAACCCAGAAGCAAATCCTCCCCGGCAGCTGTGTGCCAGGAGAGACAGGATTTTCTCTCTGCTTTTTGGCTCGGGCAGGTCCCGGCAGTCGCATCCCTCTGCCCCCCACGCGCCGGGCAGGATGGTGCCTGGCACCCTTGGGTGCTGTGGGCCCGGCCACAGATAAGGGGGTTGGAGATGGAAACATTCCCACATGGAAAACCATCAAATGGGTGGCTTTGGGCTTCCCCCGGCCGTGCCTCAGTTTCCCCAGCTGAGTCGTGAGACCCCCGCGATTCCCAGACCCTTCTCCAGCGGCTGAGAGCTGGATCCCGTAACCGAACCCTCATATACGGAAAATAAAAATAAAAAGAGGTTCCCGTGCATTCAGAGCAAAGTCCCCGGGGGAGGCAGCTCTGCCCAGGCCCTGCTCCGGAGCGCTGCCCCAAATTGAATTCCTCCCCAGCTGCAGATGGCTGGGAATTCAATTTTCCAAGATCCATCAGAAGCTGATAAATGAGCTCCCTAATTACCGCGCAGATCCCATTAGTGCTGGCCGTGCTGGGAGGGGGGGATGCGGGAACGCTGCCCATCCTCTTGCCATCCCACAGCTCCCAAGTCCCCACCACGGGACCCCGCTGTCCCCGGCCCTCCGAGCCCCTCGCTGGCCACGTCTCTGGAGCACCCACGCTTTGCCACGATGCTCCGGAGCAGGGCCAGGCCAGGGGAGCCCCGACGCGGCCCGATCTGCCAGAAAATATCTAGGAAAGTCCTTCAAACCCAGCCGGGAGGTGCTGGTGGCCAGTGGGGACAGGAAGGGGACAATGTGCCAGGGAAAAGCCTTCCAGGAACGCCGCATCCCAGGGATGCGCATGGTGCCAGCTCCCCCCCCCGACACCGCAGGGCCCTGCGGCAGCGATGCTCGGCCCCATGCCCGGCTCTGCCGCTGGTGCCAGCGCCGAAGGCTGGGTACCAGCCACCCCCGGCGCTTGGGTGCCAGGGTGGGCATGGTGGCTGCTAAAAATGGCCGTGTGCCTCGGGAGGAAGGCGGTTGGGTACCGGGGATGCGCCTCGTGATGGGGCGATTTCCCTGCGGCGGCCTCGGGAGGGTGGAGAGGGCTCTGGGGCTGGCAGGGGGACAGCGTGTGGTGCCCCACCATGGGACGTGGGTCAGGGACAGGTGATGAGGGGCTGAGTGGAGTCTGTGTCCCCCTCCTCACCACGAGACGTGGGTCAGGGACAGGTGGCTGGGGTCCGTGTGCCCCTCCCCACCATGGGACGTGGGTCAGGGAGAGGTGACAAGGGGCTGAGTGGGGTCTATGTCCCCCTCACCACCACAAGACGTGGGTCAGGGACAGGTGACGGGGGGGTGAGTGGGGTCCATGTCCCCCTCCCCACCATGGTTCAGGGACAAGTGACATGGGGCTGAGTGGGGTCTGTGCCTCCCTCCCCACCGTGGGACGTGGGTTTCCAGCTCCGCTCTCATCAACAACTAATTAACGACAAATCCTTTGGCCAGCCCGGCCACTGTTCCAACAAGGCCGCGATGTTCCTAGGGACGGGAAATCCTTGAGGACAGGGCCACGTCCCTTTGTCCTGCCCGCCAAAGGGACAGCAACAGGAAGCGACCTTGACTCCGGCCCTGCTGCATCGGCTGCCAGAGGCCGGGCTGGGATGCGGGGCGACAACCTGAGGACCACCCCCGAAGGGCTCGAGGGGGTGACGTTAGGTTGGAAAATTTGCTCGTCAAATTAAAAATCCCCACGGGAAGACTGTGGTGTCCCCGGGGAGTGGCGGTCTGCTGGTCCTGGGCTGTGCAAGTGCCCCGTGCAAATGGTTTGTACTGCCTGTGCAAACCGCCCCGTGCAAATCCCCCGTTCAAATCCCCCTTGCAAATGCCCCGTGCAAACCGCCCCGTGCAAACTGCCCCGTGCAAACCGCTCCGTGCAAATGGCCTCTGCAAACAAGGCCCGTGCAAATACCCCGTGCAAACGCGCCGTGTGAAACCATCTTGTGCAAACGGCCTTGGGCAGGTTGCCCTGTGAAGCCCACCCTGTGCCAACACCCCTGGGCAGCCCACCCTGTGCTAACGGCAGTGGCTTGCGAGCCCGGTTGCCCACCCTGTGCAAGGCCGGGCCATGCCACGTCACACCGTGTCACGCCACATCACGCCAGACACCGCTCTCGGCCGGGCCCAACAGTGATTATATTGCAGCCTCGTCAGCTAGGACTCACTAATCACCCCAAAACACCTGAAATGACTTAAAAGTGCTATTTAAGGAGAAGTAAATTGCTCACGCTGGCGCCGTTATCAGCCCTGGGCCTGCTGGGTGGTGGTTAAGGCCATGGTTAAGGCTGTGGTTAAGGCTGTCGTTAAGGCCATGTTTAAGCTTGGCAGGCTCAAGTGAGGCCGGTGGGGGGGTGAGGAGGAGGAGGAGGAGGAGGACAGGATGGGGGGACGGCGCTGGGCTCAGCCCAGCCCTTCCCTTCCCCACCCAGCACCACCCTGAGCTGGGCCCGCAGGGTTTCGAGCCGGGGAAACTGAGGCAGGCGCAGGCGCGCAGGGCTCTGGGAGGGTGTTTTTTGGGTGGCCGAGCCCCCGGGTTTGCAGCGTCCGACCCCAGGAAGCCTCAGCCCGGCATTGCCGGGTACCGGGGCGGCTCCGAGCCAGGCTGCTGCCCTCCAGCTCCTCATCCATCTGCCGCAGCAGGACCCCGGGGGAGGCGAGAGACATCCCAGAAGTGTTTCCTTCCCGTTTAGGCTCATTATCCCCCCTATAAAAGATGAGGTAATTAAGGCGCTACCTCGGGTTACAGGTTGTTGCTGCCTGATTAGATTAAAGCAATGTAATTTGGGACCAAAGCAGGGCTCGGATCCGGGCTGGGCAGGCTCCGAGGCGATGGATGTCTTCCCAGCCGGGGTTAGGCAGAACTGCCAGCTCTCCCCGCCGTCCCTCCGTCCGTCCATCCATCCCTCCACCCTCTGCACCCAGCGATGCTGCTGGGGGGGGTTTAGTGTGGAGAAGAGGAGGCTGAGGGGAGACCTCCTGGCCCTCTCCAACTCCCTGAAAGGAGGGTGCAGAGAGGGGGGATGAGTCTCTTGAGCCAAGGAACCAGCGGCAGGCCAAGAGGGAATGGCCTCAAGCTGCGCCAGGGCAGGGTCAGACTGGCTCTTCGGAAGGATTTCTTTGCAGAAGGGGTTGTTGGGCGTTGGAATGGGCTGCCCAGGGCAGGGGGGGAGTCCCCATCCCTGGAGGGGTTGAAGAGTCGGGCTGACCCAGCGCTGAGGGATCTGGTGGAGTTGGGAACGGTCAGGGTGAGGTTCATGGTTGGACTGGAGGAGCTTCAAGGGCTTTTCCAACCCAGATGATTCTGTGATTTTCTGATTCTGATTCTGTGATTCCCTATGGAATGGCAGCTCTGGGGCTGGGGATCCCGGAGCAGCGCAGGGACAGGGACCTCAGCAGTGTCACTCAACCCCCAGCAGAGCTGGCTGGAGGTGCCAGCAAAAGTCCCGCTCTCGCAGTGGGGCCCTGCTGCCTTCAGGAGTCACAGCCCTGCTCTGTGCCTCAGTTTCTTCACTCCCACCGCGGCGTTTTCACCCGGCGACGCTCTCTGCCTGCAGCACGGCTCCTGCCTGGCCCTGCCTGCTTGTCGTGGGCTCCGCGTTGCCAACATGCAGCTGGGCCTTGGCTATATTTAACCGCCGCGGCCAGAGCACGGGGCTAGGGGGGTGACAGGGAGCAGCGCCCCCCCTCTCCCCCGGGGGAGGGGAGCGGGGCTGGGGGGCTCAGCACTGCCGGAGGCGGGCGAGGAGGATGAATCACAGCTCGGGGATATTTTTAACGCCGCCAGATTGCTCGGCAAATGCTTGGGCAGGGCAAACACGGGCGCCGGGGCTGGGTGTTTGCTTGCAGCTGCCAGCTGTTGGGGCTCAGTTTGGGGGTTCTGTGGGGGTGGGGGTGTCTAAGGGGGGGCTCGGAAGCTCCTCTGGGATCCTGGGGTGTGAGCGTGGTGGCATCACCCTGCTGCCACGTGTTGGAGAGGTGGCAAAGGTGGGGATGTCTGTCCCCGTGCCCTGGGAGACAACCCTGGGGTGCACTCGGTGGGGGGAAAAGGGAGGTGTTGGGCCAGAGAGGAGGTGACGGGGGGGAGAAAGTGCCCTGGAGAGGGGAAAGTGGTGGGGAAAGTGATGGGGAAAGTGATAGGGAAAGCTGGAGCTGTGGTATGGGAGAGGATCTGGGTGTCCCTACCTGTGGGCAGCAACCCACTGCCTGCAGGTCTGAGTACAGGCAGGGAGCCCCTGGGGCTGCCCTGGCCTTGGAAGGGGACCCATGGCCCCGGGTGTCCCCAGGGTGGGGACACGGGGACAGGCAGACAGGGTCACCCCCCCTCATCGAGGCCTCTGCTGTGCAGGGGATGCTCCTCGGTCCTGCGAACACCCTGCGAGAGGCAACGGGGCTGGTGTGCGAGGGGCTGGGGGGTGGCGAGGTGATAAACGGGGTGCTGGGGGGGGGCTTTTCCCTGCCTCAGACCCCCCCCCCCCCTCGCTGTACGCCGCTTTCTCAAGCAGCTCCATCCCTTTGCACCCCGAGTTGGCAGCCTGGGAAACGCGTCAGGGGGGTGGACGGGGACAGTGGGGACGTGGGGAGCGAAGCGGGGAGGGCAGGAGGGACACACACGGAGATTTGCGTGCTCAGCATTTCGGATGCGCTGATTTAATTTGGGTGCCCTCAGCTCCCGGGGGCGGGGCGGGGGGAGTGAAGTCGTTCAGGTGGGGGTTAACGCACTAATCCACTTCCAGAATTAATTGGGATCATTTCCCTCGGGTCCCCAGGTGGATAAAGTCCTGCGGGGGGGGGCGGTGGGGCGGACGCCTCCGAGCTCGAAGGGTCGCGTTGGTCAAATAATTTACTTGCAGTTTTTATGGCAAAACTGGGCTGGAAACTCTACTGGGAGATGATTCATTTCCTCGAGGTTCCTCGGCCCCGCGGGGAAGGACGCGGCTGCTGCGCCTGGGCTGACGCCAGCATCATCCCCCCCCACCTTGGAGCCAGCACCCATGGGTGCTCCCACAGCGATGGGCCCCCCCCAGCCCCAGCCCCCACCCCTTCAGCCCAGCTCCACATCCCTCCAGGCACCGGGTATCATATCCTTTACCGTGCCTTAGTTTCCCCTTGGTACCCCCAAGGGGGCTGAGCACCCCCACACTGCATCGGATCCGTCTTCTACCTGCTCTGGGGGGGCTCCTTATCACCCTGGGGGGGGGCTCTGGGTGAGGGAGCATCACCCTGAGCTCCCTCATGGGGGGAAAAAACAGTCTCCATCCATCGATCCCCCCCCTGGGAGTGAGGGCAGGGAGTGGGCGTAAGACCCAAGGTGTGAGACCCAGCAAAGTGTGGGGTGCTGGGGGGGGGGGGACGGACATGAGGACCCCCCCCCCCCGGGTCCCTCTCCCTCCATGTGGCAGGCGTGAGAGGAGCTTTTCTGGAGAGGAAGCCGGCCAGGATGGGATTTCTCTATGCCATAAACATCCAGAGGGGCTGGGGGAGGCAGGTGGACCCCCAGTTGCGGTCAGTGGGAGGTGGATCTGTCCCAGAAATGCCCCCCTCTCCAAAAAAGCCGCATTTTTGCTGCTGGTGAATTTGCTCCGCTGGAAAAGGTGCTTTTCCATCCCAGCGGGGTCCGGTGGAGCCTTGGGGGGGGCTGAGATGAGGTGGGGGGGCTGTGCTGGGGGTCCCCACCGTTGCCTGGCTGGGTACAGGATGCTGCCGCCGCGCTCCGAAAGGAAAAAGGGTGAAAAAAATAGGGGGAAAATGAAAAAATTGCCATTTTTCCCAGGGAGGAGAGCGGGCGGTGGTCCGGGCGGCTGGGCCGTGGTGGGGTTTGGCTTTGCCAAAAGTTTGTGCCCCGTGAGGCCGCGCTGAGCCCTGGCTCGTGTGGGAGCAAAGAGAAATGACGTGCCCTAACGAGATGAACGTTAATCACCCGGTGGCTCCAGCGGGGAATATGGAGGCAGATACGGCTCCAGCGTCGCGGCGCGCTGGGGGGGTGCTGGGGCGCCAGGAGGGCGGGAGCCGGTGAAATCCCCGCTGGCCCCCGCGGGCCCGTGTGGCACCTGGGGAGTTGGCAATGGCACGTGTCATCCAGTTGGTGATGGCACGTGTCACCCGGTTGGTGATGGCACGTGTCACCCGGTCAGCTCCGGTGTGTGGCGGCTGCCTGCCATGTCCAGATGGGTACGGGGAGGTGCTGCCTGCATCCTGCCTGCAGGGCTGGATGGGTACGGGAGGTGCTGCCTGCACCCTGCCTGCAGGGCTGGATGGGTACGGGAGGTGCTGCCTGCACCCTGCCTGCAGGGCTGGATGGGTACGGGAGGTGCTGCCTGCACCCTGCCTGCAGGGCTGGATGGGTACGGGAGGTGCTGCCTGCATCCTGCCTGCAGGGCTGGATGGGTACGGGAGGTGCTGCCTGCATCCTGCCTGCAGGGCTGGATGGGTACGGGAGGTGCTGCCTGCATCCTGCCTGCAGGGCTGGATGGGTACGGGAGGTGCTGCCTGCACCCTGCCTGCAGGGCTGGATGGGTACGGAGGTGCTGCCTGCACCCTGCCTGCAGGGCTGGATGGGTACGGGAGGTGCTGCCTGCATCCTGCCTGCAGGGCTGGATGGGTACGGGAGGTGCTGCCTGCACCCTGCCTGCAGGGCTGGATGGGGCCCGTGGTGCGGATGTGGGGGACCCCCCGCCCTTCGCTGCCAACCTCGGTGTCCCAAGGGATGACGAAGCTCAGCTTAGGGAGGCTAATTAGCCCCTTAATTAGCTGCTTGGCAGCTGGATCCCAGGCTGCAGAGAGCGCGCCGGTGCTGCCGGCACTCGCGGGGGCGCTCCCGGCCCGGTTTGGGGGTGTGTGGGGGAGGGATCCTACCCCCCCCAGCTCTCCAGCGGGTGCGTGCTGCCTGCACGCTGCCTGCAGTGGGGCTGGAGCAGGAATAAGCGGGGGGGGGCATGTGCCTGCCTGCACCAGGTCACCCCGAAATGCTGGTGGGGAGACACCCCCATCCCTTCTGTGCCCCCCGACTCTGCTTGGCGTGATGAGTCCCCCCGGCACATCCCCGCGTCCCGCTGGGGGAGGGACCCCCCCTCAGGAGGAGGAATTGGGGGGATACGGGGAACCCTGTGGCCCCCCCCCCCCCGTCAGGACCCCATCCTGGCAGCAAAGGGTGCAGAGTCCCCCACGGCACCCCCGGGGCTGAGCCACGCGGGGCTGGGGGCAGCTGGTGGAACCCACCCCCCGCACACGGGTGGGGAGCTGGGCTGAGGGGAATGGGGAGAGTGGGAGGAGTGGGAGGACTGGGACGAGTGGGGTGAGTGGGATGAGCGGGACAAGTGGGATTGGTGGGACAAGTGAGCAGGATGAGTGGGATGAGCAGGATGCCCTACCCAGGCCCACCCAGCTCCCCCAGCCCCTCCCTGCGCAGCCCCCACACCCGGGAGCTGCTTTTTTTTAGCTCCTGCAGCTTCCCCCCCCCCCCCCCCCCCGCCCCTTTCCCCGCTCCGGGAACAGCCCCGTGTCCCAGCCCCACGTCCGCCCCCACCAGTGTCCAGCTGCCACCCATCTGTCCCCGCGCCGCCACCTCCATTTGACGCTTGAGCAGCCCCGGGGGATCCCACCGGGGCTTCGGCCCCATCTCCCCCCCCCCGCACCCAATGGGGACACTTCTGAGCCACCGCGAAGGGACCGGAGGGACAGAGGGACGGCGGGACGGCCACCGGCCGCGGCCTGGCTGTATTCTACAGTGCATGTGTCTCCAGTGTGAGTAGGCGACTGGAGACGCGGCGCTGTTGGAATCACAACCAGCGCCCACGACTTCACCGGGAAGCGCCTCCGCCGCCGGCCACGCTCCCACCCATCACCCCGATCCGGCCCCCCCGCGGCTGAGGGTGCTCGCGGGGTCCCCGGAGTGCGGGGTAGTGCCGAGGGACCCCACCGGTGGCACTGGGGGTGGTTGGTGGTGCCGCGAGTGACATCCCAGTGCCTAACTGGGAGCTGCCGCTGTTCCCGCCCCGGTTCCCGGACGAGGGCCAGGGGCAGGAATGGAGCTGGGGGGGGGGTCACGCCGTGGAGCCCCCGGTTCCCCCCAACTTTTCCGTGCTTCTGTGCCGCTGCCCCTTATCTGGCTCCTCACCCCAGGGGGGCCCCGGCACCCCCCGGCAAACCCAGGGGAGGGGGGGGGGGGGCAGGGGGGGAGCGTGGTGCCTCCATCCCGTGCACCTATGGGTGCCCCTGGGGGGGGGGACGGGAACAGAGCCGGGCTGCCCCCCCCTCCACCCCCCCCCACCCCCAGCGGCTTCTGAGTGCAAAGGAACCAGCACTGGCGCCAAGAGGGAAGGGCAGGGTAGCTGGGTTTGCTGCTCTGCCTGCCCTGCCTGTCCCCTGCCTGCCCGCTGCCTGCCCCCTGCCTGCCCTGCCTCTCCCACCTGCCCTCCCTGCTCTACCTCCCCTGCCTGTCCCCCTGCCTGCTCCCTGCGTGCCCTGCCTGCCCCCTGCCGTCTCTGCCCGCGCCCTGCCTTCCCTGCCTGTCCTGCCTGCCCCCTCCCTGCCCTGCCTGCCCCCTGCCTGCCCTGCCTCTCCTGCCTGCCCTCCCTGCTCTGACTGCCCTGCCTGACCCCCACCTGCCCCCTGCGTGCCCTGCCTGCCCCCTGCCTTCTCTGCCCACCCCCTCCTTCCCTGCCTGTCCTGCGTGCCCCCTCCCTACCCTGCCTGCCCCCTGCCTGCACTGCCTACCCCCTGCCTGCCCTGCCTGCCCTGTCTACCCCCTCCCTGCCCTGCCTGCCCTGCCTACCCCCTGCCTGTCCTGCCTGCCCCCCTGCCCCCTGCGTGCCCTGCCTGCCCCCTGCCTTCCCTGCCTGTCCTGCCTGCCCCCTCCCTGCCCTGCCTGTCCCTCTGCCTGCCCCCTGCGTGCCCTGCCTGCCCCACCTGCCCCTGCCTGCAGCGCAGGCAGGAGCTCAGCCGGGCGTGGCGGATTGAAGAAGTCTGGGGATGAGGAAGGAAGCAACAGCGCTTGGAGGGAGGCAGGTGTTGACGTGGCTAGCGCAGGCATTGGCGTGGCTAGCGCTGGGGCTGGCGTGGCTAGCACTGGGCCTGGCATGGCTAGTGCAGGCACTGACGTGGCTAGCAGCAGGCATTGGCGTGGCTAGCACTGGGGCTGGCGTGGCTAGTGCAGGCATTGACACAGCTAGTGCAGGTGTTGGCATGGTTAGTGCTGGGGGTGGCGTGGCTAGTGCTGGCATTGGTGTGGCTAGTGCTGAGTTTGCCTTGACTAGTACAGGCACTGATGTGGCTAATGCAGGCATTGGTGTGGCATAGGGCGGCTAGTGCAGGTGTTGGCAGGGTTAGTACTGGGGATGGCTTGGCTAATACAGGCATTGTTGTGGCTAGTGCAGGCACTGGTGTGGCTAGTGCAGATAATAGTGTGCTGGGGTGCTGTGGCTAGTGCAGGCATTGATGTGGCTAGTGCAGGCATTGGCATGGTTAGTGCTGGGGGTGGTGTGGCTAGTCCTGGCATTGGTGTGGCTAGTGCTGAGTGTGACTTGGCTAGTACAGGCATTGATGTGGCTAGTGCAGGCATTGGTGTGGCACAGTGTGGGTCATGCAGGTGTTGGTGGGGTTAGGGCTAGGGATGGTTTGGCTAGTGCAGGCAATGACGTGGCTAGCGCAGGCACTGGTGTGGCTAGCGCAGGCATTGGCATGGCTGGTGCTGGCGGTGGCCCGTGTGGCCCAGGCACTGGCACGCCATTGGCATGGCTGGCACAGGACCTGCTGTGGCTAATGCTGCCACCGGTGTGGCTAGCACACCCATCAGCGTGGCTTCAGTGCCACCACCCCCTAACTTGGCTCCTTGGGGACACCCTCCTCCGCGGGGCCGATTCCCCATCCCAGTGCTCCCAGTACACCAGCGCCCTGCGCCCAGTACACCGCCCCCCCACCCCGACCCCCGCCAGTTCCCCCCATGATGGCTACTGACCAAAAAGCGACATTTTAACCCCAAAAAGGAGCTGGAGGCTACTCTGGGGGGTGGCAGGATGACCCGTGGGGACAGGGAGGAGGGGGTGGGTGCCCCTCACCGTGACGTCACCACCCCCCCCCCCCCCCCCCCCCCAAAATCTGTCCCCCCAGGACGCGCTGCTGAGCCTGGGGGCCGCCATCGAGGTCTCCTGCCTGCGGGACGCGCTGCGCCACGCCCTCGTCTGCCTGCTGCCGCGTGTGGTAGGTGGGGGACGAGGGGGGGGGACCCCCAAACCCCCTCCCCACCCCCCCAAATCCCCACACCCCCCCGCGGGTGGCTTCTCTGCCTGCTGATATTGGGGTTGAGTACAGGCCACCGGGCACCTGGCGCCTGGGGGGGATGACTCTGGGGTCCTGGCTAGTGGTGGCCACACCTGTGGAGATCCCTGGGACATGGAGGGTGGCCCTGGGGTGATGGTGGTGGCCCTGGGGTGCTGCTGGTGGTAGCCCTGGGGTGCTGGTGGCCTGGGTGATGGTGGTGGCCCAGGGGTGCTGGTGATGATCTGGGGGTGTTGGTGGTGGCCCAAGGGTGCTGGTGGTGGCCCTGGGATGCTGGTGACCTGGGTGACGGTGGTGGCCCTGGGGTGCTGGTGGTGACCTGGGGGGGGGACTGGTGGTGGCCCAGGGGTGCTGATGGTGGCCTGGGGGTGCTAGTGGCTCTGGGGTGGTGGTGGTGGTAGCCCTGGGTTGCTAGTGCTGGCCCAGGGGTGCTGGTGGTGGCCCAGAGGTGCTGGTGGTGGTCTGTGTGTGTGAGCGTGCATGTGCAGGTGTGCACACACGTGTGAGTGTGCACAGGGGTGCATGTCCATGTGTGTGCAGGGACGTGTGTGCAAGGGCGTCTGTGCGTGTGTGTGTGTGCACGACTGCATGTGCAGGTGTGTGCGTGCGTGTGCATGAGTGTGTGAGTGTGCATGTGTGCATCTCTGTGTGTTATGTACATGTGTGGGTGTTCACACGTGTTTTTGCACACGTCTGAGTGTGCACATGTGTTTGTGCATGTGTGGGTGTGCACATGTGTTCATGTACACGTGTGGGTGTGCATGTTTGTGTTTACACACATATGTGGGTGTGCACATGTGTGAGTGTGCACATGTGTTTGTGCACATGTGTGGGTGTGCACACGTTCATGTACATGTGTGGGTGTGCATGTGTGTTTATGCACACATGTTTGAGCACATGTATTTGTGCACATGTGTGGGTATGCATATGTGTTCATGTACATGTATGGGTGTGCACATGTGTTCTTGTACACATGTGGGTGTGCACACGTGTTCATGTACTTGTGTGGGTAAGCATGTTTATGTTTACATACACATGTGGGTGTGTATGTGTGTTTATGACGTGTGTGGATGTGCACATGTCTTTACATACACATGTGGGTGTGCACATGTGTTTATGCACACGTGGGTGTGCACACGTGTATTCATGTACATGTGTGGGTGTGCACACATGTAGGTGTGCACACGTGTTTGTGCACATGTGTGGTATACACACATGTTCATGTATGTGTGTGGGTATGTATGTTTGTGTTTACACACGTGTGGGTGTGTTGTGTGTTTGTACATGTGTGGGTGTACACATGTCTTTATGTACACATGCGGGTGTTCACGTGTGGTTGTGCACATGTTTATGCATGCATGTGGTTGTGCACGTTTATGTACACATGTGGGTGTGCATGTGTGGGTGTGCACATGTTTATGCACACGTGTGGGTGTACGTTTGTGCACATGTGTGGGTGTGCACGTGTGCTCATGTACATGTGTGAGTGTGTACGTTTGTGTTTACACACATGTGTGGGTGCACACATGTTCATGGACACATGTGGGTGTGTGTGTTTATGTGTGTGGGTGTGCACACATCTTTACGTACACGTGTGGGTGTGCACACGTGTTTATCTGTGGGTATGTACACGTGTTTACGTACATACCTGAGGATGCATACATGCTTATGCACACGTGTGGGTGTGCACATGTGTTTGTGCACATTTGTGGGTGTGCACGTGTGTTTGTGTACACGTGTGGGTGTGCACACTGTTCATGTACATGTGTGGGTGTGTACATTTGTGTTTACACACATGTGTGGGTGTGCACATGTGTTTGTGCACATGTGTGGGTGTGCACATGCCTTTACGTACATGTGTGGATGTGCACATGTGGTTGTGCACATGTTTATGCACATGTGTGGGTGTGCACGTGTGTTCGTGTACATGTGTGGGTGTGTACATTTGTGTTTACACACATGTGTGGATGTGCACGTGTGGTTGTGCACATGTTTATGCACATGTGTGGGTGTGCACATGTATTCATGTACATGTGTGGGTGTGTACGTTTGTGTTTACACACATGTGTGGGTGTGCACACGTGTTCATGTGCACGTGTGCGGGTGCACACACGTGTCCACGCGTGGAGTGTTGTGGCTTCTGCCTTGGCGAAGCCCCGAGCCTCTGGGGAAGCTGAGGCAGGGAGCGCCGGGCCCTGCACCGCTGGGCGGGGGGGGAGGGGATGGGGGCCCCAGGGAGACCCAGAGGGGGGCCGAGGGGGTCCTGGG